>NW_006159659.1:2046267-2068239 GCF_000334495.1 Tupaia belangeri chinensis | reverse complement strand
ACGCCCGTCAAAAAGCCACAAAGTGGGTCTTTACCTGGAGCTGAATTGGTTGGCACCTTTATCTGGAATTTTGTAACCTTCAGAACCATGAGAACTAAATGTCTGTTTTTTAATCCCCCCATTTTATGGTACTTTGTTACAACAGCCCAACCGAAGACACCAATAGCATTTTGTCTGCTGCATTATGAAAGTAGAATCAAGAACTTTTCTTGCTTAGCTAAAAAATTGAGCACCTTGAATAAAGCGTATGATAGAAAGAGCAAAATATCTTGGGCTTCCAAGCCTTAGCCCCATCCCATCTCCCAGATGGCCTGGAGCACGGTAAAGTAGCTGCAGCTGAGACCGCCATTCCCATCCCAAGACAAACGTCTCTGTACGTCTCTTTCCACAGTCTCTATGGAAGTGCTTTGCACTTTGGAGCCTCTCCCTGAAAGGTTCAGGTTTTAAGCCACAAAGTGTCTCTCCACTCTCAGCAGACCCAACAAGTGAAAGAGAAAGTCCCTAAAGTAGTATTTCATCAATAGTACTGAGCTTTGGAATCGAATCATCCAGGGCTTTCCAAAAGTACCCGTGCTCTATTCCATACCCAGAGGTTCTGTTCAATCACTCTGGAGTGGGGTCTGAATAACGGCATTTTCAAAAACTTCCTAATGTGCAGCCAGGTCTATGCAACCCTGCTCTAAGGCAAAGAGGCTGCAGGTTGACCCCAGGTGATTCTGTTTAATAGGTGAGTAAATTCTGGCTGTTAGGCATTATATTACCCATGTTGAGAGAAAAATGAAAGGGATGAGCCTGGCGTTCAGGCAGGGAGCACAGACTATCCCAACACTTCTATGACTTTCTATGCAGCTCCTAGCTTCTCTGAGTGTGAGACATTAGCAGAGTAGGGACTCTGACATGATGGAAGCATGGAGACAGGCAGCACACTATGTTCAGCGTGCAGGGGGCATCCCCTTGTTGTCAGCCTGAAATTGACTAATCAATTAAGACAGGCTGACTTAATGGAAGACTCATTAACCATTGCCTCTGATGCTGTCTGCTATGGGTAGGTTAGCTGTGGCTTGTAGGGACTCACCTGGGCCACAGATGAAAGAAGCTATACCTTAATTAGTTCCAAGGAAGATAGTCAAAAAGGATAATAGTTTTTCTTTTTCTTTCTTTCTGAGCACCAACTACCATAACAATTTACTACAAACTTAAGGGCTTAGAATAACAGAAGGTACATATTCTCTTACAGTTTTGTAGGTCAGGAGTCTGGCACAAGACTTGCTGGGCTAAAATCAAGGTATCCACATGGTCGAGTTCACTTTCCAGAAGCTCTGAAGAAGAATCTGCTCCCAAGTTCATTGAGATTGCAGGCAGAATGAAGTTCCTGGTGGGTCTGGCACAGCAAGTTATCTTGATGGTTGTTAGTTGAGGGAAGTTCCTAGCAGGCTCTATTCCTTCATCTTCAAAGCCTTGAACAGTGGCCAAGGCCCTCTATGCTTTGACTCACTCCTACCTCTTTCATCATCACAGCCCTCTGATCTCCTCTTCTACCTGCCTCCCTCTTCCATTTTTAAGGACCCATGTGGTTATATTGGGCCCAGCTGGGTAAACCAAAACACTCTCCCTATTTTAAGGCTCATGACCATAATTCTATCTACAAAGTCCCTTTTGTCATGTAAGTTAATACTTTCACAGGTTCCAGGGACTGGAAAGTGGATATTTTGGGGCCACTGTTCTGCCTGCTATAGACTTTACCAGTTTTCCCTCATATCTCTGTGGTAATACATTTTCATTCTTTCAGCCCAGTTGCTCTTCCTGTAATCTATTTTCTTCTTGGCTTTTCTTGGGGTTCAGTCCTGGCCCCTTTTCTCCTCGCTCTAAAATTTCCCCCAGGTGATCTCTTACATTCCCCTGGCTTTAAATAATATCTATATGCAACATCAAGGTGTTTAATGTGTGTCTCAAATACTGTGTTCTAGTCTTTCCTCACCACCAACCCCTTCTCCCACTCTCTTTTCATCTCCTTAATGGCATCATCATTGTGCACTTGATTATGCCCAACATCTGGGGCTCTCATCTTCTTTGCTTCCCTCTCTCAGCCACTCATTCCATCACTGCCAAGTCCTGTTGTATACTATTGAATAAGTCCCTTCCAGACTTTTCCCTTACTCTATAAGCACAGTAGGCAGAGCTGGGCTGCCCCAAGTTCCCCATTAAATTCACTGCTCCTCGCAGTAGTGAAATACGGTCTTTTACAAACTTTAATTAGAAGTAGCAATGGCAAATGTCAATAGGTTATTTCTGGATGGTGTAACTGTGGGCTGTTATTATTTTCTTCTTGGTACTTTCTTTGGGTACTTCATATATTTCCATAGGAAACTCAAAACAAAATGTTCCATTAAAAACAGAAACAAAAGCAAAAACAAAAAACATGGGCCAGCCCAGTGGCACAGCAGTAATACAATTCTCTGTGATTCTGGACCCACATGGAAAAGTCCAAGGTTCAAGTCCCAAGGTCAGCCCATGATCCTGACTGGAGGTGGGTCACAGCATGAAGATCCCATTGGAAATGCCTCTCTCCCTCTCTCTCAAGAAATAAATGAATGTCAAAACCAAAATGTTACCTTCTCAGAAAGACTCTCCCCACTTCCCATCCCGACTTTATTGTCTCTATTTGCATCCTGTTATTTTCCCCAGTCTTTATCACACTTGGCTTTGTTTTTTTGCTTACTTATTGTCTCTGTCTCTATATAGATATAAGATCATGAAGACAGAACCATATTTATTGTTAATTACTATATGCCCAGCACCCAGGTCTATGCCTGCTAGTAAAAGTTTACTTTATCCAGGCATCTCTAACTATACAAATGCTCAGCATAATGACTTCCAAACATTTTTTTAGAGAGATTTTTGCTATAGGGCAGGTGCGCTAGCCAGAGAGACACAGAAAGACAGAAAAGTGAGAAATCACTCCCCAGGGGGAAAGGCCACGCCACAATCCCTTCTCCATCCTCCTCTCAGGATTTTGGGCATGTACACATGTGCGTCTGGCGTGAGTTTTAAGCCACTGGGTCCAAAACTCAAACCAAGGTCGACTACATGGGAGTCCAGCGACATAACCATTACTCCATCTGCTCGTCCTGCAAACATTTTAATTTCAGATTTATTATCAGAAATAAAAAATTGCTATTGCAAATCATCAAGTGAAGTCCAGAATACCCGTGTAAGTTGTAAGCAAGTCCAGACAAGAGGTTATAGACTGTGCTGCAGTCCTAGCTCAGGGGCTGCCTCATGGGAATATACATTACCTAAAAGTGTTATCAGCATCCAGACCAGCCCTCTCAATTATTAAGTGGAAATGTCTTCTTAGAAAGTGGAACTCATGGCACCAGCAGATGGCATAATGATTATGTCACTGGACTCCCATTGTAGTCAACCACAGTTTGAGTCCCGGAAGGACCCAGCCACTTAAAACTCATGCCGGGTGTGTGTGTGTGTGTATGCCCAAAATCCCGAGAGGAGAATGGAGGAGAAGGGATTGTGGTGTGGCCATCCCCTCTAGGAGTGATTACTCACTTTCTGTCTCTCTGTCTCTGTCTGGCGAACACACGCGCCCTTGGTGGATGGTTATGTATGGGCTTACGAGTATTTTGGTGATATCTGAGAATAGTAGTTGTGGCTTTTTAGATGGGTTGGAAATACATTATTTTGGGCACTTAAATTAATAATATATAAGTTACTCCTATATGAAAATTTGTGATTCAACATGTCAAATGTATTCCATTCAGATACTGAGGGAGATCTGTGTTAACAAAATGAATACTGAGAGATGCAAAAGCATCAGTCAAAAATTCCTTCACAGCTTGAAGAGCCTTCCTGGTTAAAAAGCTGCTCCATTGGGCCAGCAGGTGGCGTGGTAGTTAAGGTGCTAGACTTCCACATGGCCAAGGAGTCCTGGACACAGTGGCTGTGTGTGTGTGTGTGTGAGTCCTGGACACAGCAGTTGTGTGTGTGTGTGTGTGTGTGTGTGTGTGTCAGGTGTGTGTGTGTGTGTATGCATATGTGACCAAAATCCTGAGAGGAGAACAGAGGAGAAGGGATTGCAGCATGGCTATATCCCCTGAGAGGTGATTTCTCCCATTCCCTCTCTCTGTCTCTCTCTGGTGAGTGCACACACCCTGTAGCAAAACAAAACAAAAAGTAAAAAGCTACTCCTTTCTTGCTTGTTCCGTATTTGTATCTTTCCTATATATATAACTGTCTCATGACAGAACGTGTACATGGGCTGAAGGGGAAAAACCATGGGGTGGTGGTATATTTCATTCCAAGAGGAAGTACCTGAGCAACTTATGTAAAGACTTCTTTAGGATTTGGGGCCAGACAATGGCATGGCAGTAACACAACTAAACCCACATAGAAAGGTACAAAAGATTTTTTAGGATTATAAGAAAAAAGGGTTCAAAGAAACACCAGGGAAAACTCCAGGTTGTGTGGAATGTCAGCTCAAATACGCACTCCAGAATTATGAGGGAGAGAGAGTAGTGGTTTGAAACCAGGAATGATGGGAACCAGCCCCATCAGTTAATCTAGTTTCTGCAGGTCACCATTGCCACAACCTGGCCAGGACAGGTCTAATGGAAACTCTGTTCCTAGTGGAGTTCAGCTGGCAACTCTGGCAACTCTCTGAGAGCAGATACCATTAAAGGCTATACTCTCGCCTTGCCATTTCTCAACACAGTCATGAAGCAGCCCACTGATGTAAAGTTCAAAAGGAGTCAAACAGCATGGAATGACCCAAGAAGAGAATTTTTTTGTGGGGATAGGAGATCCAGAAAATCAGCTTTACCTTTCTGTTTTAAATACACATAGTTCAAACATGCATGTTTGCTTTGACTCTGGCAAAATCTCTGTTAGAGTAACTTACAAGTGCTTAGCTCCTCCAGGTAGGTTACATCTGGTCTGCAATCCTCACAAAAAGATCCCAGACAAGTAACACTGAACAGAAGCATACAAAGAATGTTGACAAGAACAATGCTTTTAATTAGGCATTTATAAACTATGGTCTAGGCATTCAAACTTTGTATATTCCATGACCATCTTTGTAGCCCTAAATGATTTCAGAATTCACTCAGCACATATTGAGTTACTGGAAGGAATCAACAGTAATTTTAAAGTGGAGATTTTATTGCTTAGTAAACTTTGATGGCATCAATAGCTGTCAGGAATAAGGTAATACGACTCAATATTCTCTCTTTCTCTCTCTACCTGAAAGTCTGTTTGTTCTAGAAATGGTGGAGGTGGGCTGAGGTTAGTTCTACTACAGCAGTTGAGGCCACATTTCTTGATATTGACAGCTGGAAATCACAGTGGAGATTATTCTACAAAACCATGAGGTAAGTATATGAAACTATGTGTTCTATAAGGCAAATTCTAATTTATTGATATAGTACATAAACACCACATTGTTCCATTTAAATAAACCTAACTCTATTCACAGACACAGAGTTTTTTTCTATCTATACACCTTTTCTATTTATACACTTTTCTCTCAAAATATTTCTTGTTTTTAGAATATCTTCCATTCTTTTTTCTGAAAACAGTCAAATCTTCTCTTTCAAATATTTCAAAAACATTTTTTAAAAAAATTGTTTATTTACTTCTTCCATGCATGAGACAGATACAGAAAGGCCAGGGTTTCAGGACCAGCAGTTAGCGTAATGGCTATGTCACTGGACTCCCACGTAGTCGACCGTGGTTCACGTCCCGGACCCAGTGGCTTAAAACTCACGCCGGGCACGTGTGTGTGCGTGCCCAAGATCCCAAGAGGAGAATGGAGGAGAAGGGATTGCGGCATGGCCATCCCCCCTGAGGGGCGATTTCCTGCTTTCTGTCTCTCTGTCTCTCTCTGTCTGTCTGGCGAGTGCACACGCCCTACAGCAAAAACCTCTAAAAAAAAAAAAAAGAAGAAGAAAGAAAGAAAAAGAAAGAAAGAAAGACAGACAGACAGACAGACAGACCAGGGTTTCATGCCACAATTCACCTCCAGGTTTCAGCCCATATCATGGGTGCATGCTTGCCTGGCAAGTTCAGGGAGCTATCTGGACATGAACTCAGAACCTTTTCATGTGAGTCATCTTTGCAGAGCACTGCATTACTGCTACATCACCATCTAGCCCCTAGACTTTTAATTTTTCTTAAAAACTTTCCACTTACTAAACTTAGCTGGTTCAGTCTTGTCAAAAATACATATTTAGTACTCACCATGTGGTGGGCATTGAGTTGGGCTCCAGGATGGGCCACAGAGCCTCAAGAGTGGCTAATCCAGGAGAGATACATAATTCAGCAAGTAAGAGTCACACAGTGTCATGGGGCCCAAATTGCACAGGAGATCTGGGAGCATTTACAAAGGGCACTTATCTCCATAAAGTCTAGGGTGATTTTCCCAATGTCTCAGATTGTTGCTAGTAGCCATTCTGAAGACAAGATACAAGATAACCCACATTCTGAAGTAAGGAGTGTTCATAGGTTAGGGACAGCCACCTCAGGGCTTGCTGAGGAGCATCAGTTCAAACCCATCCTGCATAATATGACCAAGACTGAGAACTATTGGAAGCTTTCTGGATAAGTTCAGGGTTCAGAAATAGAGGCTAGTTTCTCTTAGCTGGGTATACTAAAGCCAAGAGAATCACTTGTACATGAATGTTGACAGGAAAAGATTCACATTTCATCTTACAGTTGAACTCCAGCTTGGTCATTGGACTTGTCAATCTGTTCCTGGCTTCCTTGAACAAGGACAAGGAGAACAGGCAAAAGGAAACAAGACCAAGTGAGGAACTGGCAGCAGACCCACCTGCTTAACTAACACTTAGGGTGGGAAGGATTTCAGAAATTCCTGTGGGTTGTGTGGACACCTTGGAAGGTACCTGGACTTGAGCCATGTTTCTAGAAACGTCCCCATACAGATTAATCTTCCAGGGATGGGCAAAATGCCGTGTGGAAGACCCATCGATACTGATCCTCTGAAGGGCCCACCCATGCTCCATGAGACTCAAATATGAGTAGCCTGCTCTAGCAGGTCATCTGTTATTGGCCTGCCAGTGCTAGCAGGAGAAACCAAATAAGAGGGTTATCAACTCCATCAGTAAAGAAAAGGGACATTTGCTGTTTCCCCTTGCCCTTCCTGTGCCCTAACACATGGATAAGTCAATACCTACAACAAGGAGAAAGGGAATGTGCATAAAGAGTAGAGCATGTACATCCTCCTCCAAGCTTGCCCTGGGGGACAGAGGAGTAAGCAGATAAGTTTTATAGTGATCTGGAGATTAAAATTTGAGAGTGAAGAGAACTGACTATTTAAGCTAAATGGAAATTGTCCTGGTAATCAAAAGTCATGGGTCAAGACTTTTTAAGAGCCTGTTAATTAGTGGGGAAGAAACAACCAAACAAAACCCCAACAAATCAAGACTTCTAAGTAAACCAGTTCAAGTTATTTAGAGGGCAAAGAAAGGCTTCTCAGTGGAAGTGGTACCTTGTGATAAATGTTAGTGCTACTTACTGATAGTTCTGGATTTTTGTAACTCTTGGCATGTGGAAAGATATATTTCTGCCCCCTTGATGATAGGCAGGGCCTTGGCCTGTGATTCTTCTACCAATAGGTGACAAATGCAAGTGACATGTGTCACTTCTAGGTCAGAAAAATTGCTGGGTGGTGTGTGAGCCAGCTCTTCATTTTCTCCCATTACAGTGACTGTGGAAGCATATGCCGGTATGAAGGTGCAATTGTGAGCTATCCTGAGGATGAAAGCTGCCCTGGGCCATTGGTGAGGCCTGCAAAGGATTTTGTGTAAAGGAGATACAATGCTGTTTTAAGCTACTGAGATGCAGGGTTATTTGTTACTGCAGCATGATCTAACCTATTCTGGCTGATATACAAGTAAACTGAGACCCAAAGGACAAATATCAATCAGCCAGTGGAAGGAGGGAGATAAGAGTATGAGAAGAAAATAGTGGGAAAAGTGTTACAAGCAGTGTGTGGGAAGGCTAGGAGATGAGAAAGAAAATGCTGCTGTCACCTGAGAGAAGTATAGAAAGCTATGGTTGGTGAGGGTGGGCAATTTGGAGGGATGAAGCACCAGGAACAAGTCTTGAAGAACTTCATCAGCCATATGTAAAGTGGGCAGCTTTTAGATCATGCTTTCTGTAAGAGCCAGTGAAGCAACTATGGAGTTCACTTTGGGACAAGCAGGCAGCAAATGCTATATATGGCTTTGTTCCCAAGTTGAATTTATTTTTTTTTCTTTCTTTTTTGGAAAGGTTTTGCTATAGGGTGCGTGTGCTTGCCAGACAGACAGAGAGAGACAGAGAGACAGAAAGCAAGAGATTACTCTCCAGGGAGGATGGGCACGCCGTAGTCCCTTCTCCTTCATTCTCCTCTTGGGATCTTGGGCACGCACGCACATGTGCCCAGCGTGAATTTTAAGCCACCGGGTCTGGGACGCAAACCATGGTTGACTACATGGGAGTCCAGCGACATAGCCATTACACTGTTGGTCCCCCCACGTTGAATTTTAACATTCAGTTTTCTGTGGATGAAATTTTACTTCCCTTATTAAATTTGTTTAGGGCCCTAGGAAGGCTACCACAGATATTTGCAAATTGGACATTAATTTGAAAAATAAAGTGCCTGGTACACTAATGGAGACTTCATGAACATTTATCAAATGAATGAGGGCATGAATAAAGAGAAGTTTGCTTAAATATAGCCACTAAGCTGACTACATCTCTTGGTTTCACAAGTGGGAGAATCTCCACTATTTTGATTTTGATTAATGCCTCTAACACTGTGCTTATTAAAGCACAGCTCACATTCTCTATGCATGCTCCAATAGTTTGTGCAGTTCATAAGTGATTTATAAAACATATCAGTGTCACCATAATTCTGTCTAATTCTGTTGAATTGTTCCCCCTTTTGGGAGTTGATCTTAAGTTTCATCAGATTCCATACAGTCTGGATATTCATAGCCAGTGCATGAAATTATCTCATCCTCAAAACAAATATTAATGAACAGTCTTTATCCCTTGAACCTGGAAGTATTGCTCAAAGCCACAAAAGCTAAAAATAGAGAATTGGCCTTTTAAGTACCACAAGTGCCAGATGCAGAAAGAGGAAAAACATTAGGCCCACGGCTGGGAAAATTTGTATACATTTCAAAATAAAAATGGTGAAGGAGGAAAATGTCAAAAGAGTAATGATTACACAAAGTTCCACTTCGCCAGTTATTTGTGGTGCTTCCTCTAAGACTTTTGACCCTGGAATCAATTTCTAAATCAATTGGAAGCCAATTGTATCCAGAGTGCAACTCATACATTCTCATCTGGAGCCAGCTGGGGTCTTTCCATTGCTCTCCCATCATCCCCCTGGGGTTACATTTCTGGATGTGAGAAAGGGAAGAAAGAAACTGTACTTCCCCATTTGCCTTCCTAGGACATTAATTTATTTTTAGAATTTACATTTATTCACTATATATCTTTATAGTGTACAACATTGCTTTCTCCAGCACAAATACAGTGTACATCATATCAATGAAGACATTTTAAAGAGGTATTTATCCCCACAGTTCAAATCAGTTACCTATTCAGAATCTTTGCTTTTTAAAAAATTTATTTAAAAATTTTTTCATTGTGAATAAAATGTACTAACAGAATAGTGTCATGAGTCCCCACATACCCACCACTCAGTCTCACAATTATCAACTCATAGCTGGTCTCGTTTCTTCTGTATCCTCATTAAGACCTCCCTCCAATATAATTCTGAAGTCAATTCCACATCATTTGTAAATATTTTAGGATTTAGAGGGACCTTACCTTTAGGTAAGAAATTCACCACATTTCTTTTCAGTTCTCTCAGCTCACAGGAAGTTACCTGGTAGTGTCAGTAGGGAAGTGTACTCTTTGCAGGCTGCTCTGAAGACACACACCTCACTGGACTACTTGACGGTATTAAAAACAGAGCTATTTTATTTCAAGTTATGGCCCACATATGTCAGTCAACCAATTTCAGTCGTCTTCTAATTGGCCAGAATCAATGATTCAAACACTTTTCATCAACTGTGATGTTTACTGATTTTTCCCCAGTTTTATTATATCTATGTTACTGGTTTCTTATTTAATTCATTGTAGTTCAAGAATTTACTCTATATGATTTGGGTCCTTGATTTATTAAGACTTGTTTCTGCCCTCCCATATTGGTCCACTTTGATTAATGTTTCAGGTGATTTCCACAAGTGTTCTACAAATGTCAGTTAGGTAATGTTGGTTAATAATGTGTTTAATATTTTTATATCTTTACTAATTTTTTATACTGTTCTATCGATTAATGAGAGAAATTTAAATTTGTCCAACTAAGATTATATATCTGAATAGCTCTATTTTTAATACCATCAAGTTTTCCTTTATGTATTTTGAGACCAAGTTTTTAGAGATACATTCACATTTAGAACCCTTATGCTTTCCTATTGAGTTTACCATTATCATCATGGATTGCCCTATTTCTTGTCATACTTTTCCCCTTAAAGTTTACTTTGACCTTAATATAGCCAGAGAGTTCCTTTCAGTATATTTTCCCCATCCATTTATTTTTTTCAACTTTTCTGTGCCCTTCTAGTTAAAGTTTGTCATCTAAAATTTTATTTATTTTATTATTATGATTACATTTTATGTATATCTCTGTGGAGAACAGTCTGCTTTTTTAGAGCATGCACACAGAGTGTACTGAAAAAATCAAGGACAAACAAATATTCATCTTCAAAATTGAACATCACAATATGTTATGCACATTTGACAATAACTCTTGGGGATGTATTAAATTGTCCACATTTTTTACTCAGCTGTGGTATACCATCCCATGGCCTCTTCTCTTTATTGATATGCATTCTTATGTCTGTTAAGAATTTTCTCCTCCTAAATCCTTCCCCGAGTGAGGTTTCTGATATCTAACATTACTCTATTTCCATGCTTCAGTTTCCTCTACTCCAGAGTGAGAACATTCACTATGTGTTGAACAGGAACATACAGTATTTGTCTTTCATAGTCTGCTTTATTACACCTAGTATTAAATCTTCTAAGTTAATCCACTTTGTGTCAAATAAAAGGATTTGTTTGTTATTTAGGTTTGAGAAGTACTCCATTGTGTATATGTGTTACATTTTCTTAATCCAGTCATCGTCTCTTGGGTACTTAGGTGGATTACATGGTTTAGTTTTGTGAATAATGCTGTAGTAAACTTGGATGTGCAAATTGGGTATATACCCAAAGGACAAGTTGTTTTTTTACAAACAGCATGCAATTGTGTATTTTTTTTCATCCAGTCCGCCCTTTTATTATTTTTGTTTTTGTTTTTGCTGTAGGGTGTGTGCACAGGGAAAATGAGAAATAACCCCCCCAACCCCCAGAGGGGATGGCCATGCTGCAATCCTGTCTCCTCTATTCTCTTTTGGGGATTTTGGGTATGCATGCATACGTGCCCAGGATGATTTTCAAGCTACCAGATCTGGGACTTGAATCGAGATTGACCATGTGGGAGTCCAGTGCCTTAACCACCACACTGCCTGCTAGCTCCCTTTTTAGTCTTTTTATTGGAATGTTTAGTTTATTTGTTTTAATGTAGTTATGATAGGTACTCAAATTTAAGTCTTCTAAATTGTCTCCATCTCCAGCCTCCCTCACTGCCCTAGAATTCAGAAAAAGTCCTATTGGAGAAGATTGTGAGGGCTCCTCCTGATTCATCAGCCATGTTAGCCCACACAACCCACACAGCTGTTAGAAGCTTCTTTGGTTCATTTTTTACTCCACAATATCTGTACATATGGCAAGCCTAATCCTCAAACCTTGGCATGCTCGGCAAATGTTCTTCGGGTGGAAGGAGGAAGACATTGTTCTCTGCTCAGCAAGGTATGATTCTTCCTTCTCTGGAATTTTATTTATTAAAAAACTGTTTTTAAATGGAACAGAAAATAGGTGAATCACTGTAAA
Organism: Tupaia belangeri chinensis; assembly: GCF_000334495.1. Taxonomy (NCBI): domain Eukaryota; kingdom Metazoa; phylum Chordata; class Mammalia; order Scandentia; family Tupaiidae; genus Tupaia; species Tupaia belangeri. The sequence goes on along the minus strand of NW_006159659.1, from coordinate 2,056,221 downwards.
ATAGTCTAAATTTCCATATATGTTATATTGATATTCACAAATTTTTTAACATCTTCCCACATTTGCTTAATCTTTGCCCCCAACACACGTGCACACAGATGTTTGGTTTTGTTTTTGTGGAATACTGAAGTAAGTTACAGACGTCATGGCATGTTACCTCTAAAACATTCTCTTATGTGTTCAAAGGACCATCGCCAAACTGAAAAAAATTTAATGTTGCTACTGTAATATTACTGAATATACATCTCAAATTTCCTCGGTTGTACCTAAAATGTCATTTATATCCTTTCTAAAAAATCTAGGACCTGGGGCCAGCAGGTGGCATAGTGGTTAAGGTGCTGGACTTGGCTGACCATGATTTTGGCAGCTTGAAACTCACACCAGGCGCATGTGAGTGTGTGCCCAAAATCCTGAGAGGAGAATAGAGGAGAAGGAATTGCAGCGTGGCCATGGGGGTGATTTATGACTATCCCTCTCACTGTCTTTGTCTCTCTAGTGAGCACATGCACCCTATGGCTAAAACCTTTAAAAATCTAGGATCAAATTGAGGCTCACAAACTGCATGTGACTGTCATAGTTTTCTAATTATTATTTTTTTTTTGCCATAGGTCAAGAGCATTAGCCAGAGAGAGACAGATAGAAACAGTGAACTGGAAAGTGATAAATTACCCCACAGGGTAATTTATTTATTTCTCCTTCATTCTTCTGGGATTCGGGGCCTGTTTTTTTTTTGAGAGGTTTTTGTTATAGGGCACATGCACTCACCAGAAAGACAGAGAGAGACAGAAAGCAAGAAATCACCCCCCGGAGGGGATGGCTATGCCGCAATCCCTTCTCCTCCATTGTCCTCTCGGGATCTTGGACACACATGCACAAACGCCCAGTGTGAGTTTAAGCCACTGGGTATGGGACTCGAACCGTGGTCAACCACATGGGAGTACAGCAACATAGCCATTACGCCAACTGCTGGTACCATGCCTGGTGTGATTTTTAAGCTGCCATGTCTGGGACTTGAACCATGGTAGAACATGTGGGGGCCCAGTGCCTTAATCACCACACCATCTGCTGGCCTTTTAATCTCTTTTAATATAGAACAGTATCTCCATCTTTATTCATATTTCATGACCATTAGCATTTTGGATTCATTTATTTCTTATTATATTTAGATTAAGCATTTTTGTCACAAATAGTACCTAAGTGACACTCTGTCCTTCCCACTGTATTTTATCAGGAGGTACATGGTGTCTCATTACTGGAGATGCTAAGTTTGATCACTTGTTAAATGTGAGGTCCACCAGATTCTACCAGTGTAAAGATATCTTTTCTCTTTTGTAATCAATAGAGTGATATTTTTAAATTATGCAACTATCTCATTGTTCAACAATGTCTCACCAATTGATTTTAGTATCCACTGGTGATTTTTACCTGAATAAATAATTGCAATTTTGGCTGTGGAGTGGTAATTTTCAAAGTCTATTATTTCTTCTGTATGTCTGACATTCTTTTTTAAAGAAGAGCTTTTCATTCTGTCCCCCTTTATAAAGTATTAATGTGAACTCATTGATCCCCTTTCATTGTAATCCATTACTATCATCAGCTATTGTGACCCTTAAATTGTTCCAAATTTAGCCAGTGGGAGTCCTTTCCAGCAACGCCTATGTCTTTTCAATGTGTCTCCATTGTTCTCTGGGTACGTCCTTGCTTTCTACACCACAGGATACTTCAGGCTCACCTTCCATTTCCCTGCTCCATCCTTGGAATGAGTCATTTCTCCAAGGAGGATGATGGTCTTCATGGTGGTGTCTAGCAGTCAATGATGCATAGTGTTTGCATGCCCAGTGTTTACCTGCCCAGGGCAGCTCTAATGGTGTCTATGTGCTTCCAGCGCTGGAATGTGACTTGGGACATTTTTTCTTGGCTGCATAGCTTTCCACACCTTATTTTCTAGCTCTGCTGGGGATTTCATGAGCCACTCAATACTATTCAATCATTACTGTGCATTTAGGTGAGCTAGAGCATCTGCTGCTGACTGCCAAGAACTCTGATTGATATGAACACTAAATGATCCACATAACAAGCCTGAACTTCCTGTTTTTAGGATAATCCAGGGCTTGTGTAACAATGTGATGTGAAAATGTCTCATAAGAGCAGACTTAATAACAATGAATTTAATAATACTTTTCCATTCCATGGTACTTTAAGCATCATCTTTAAACTCTTGACATGTTTGAGAGATGTATTATTTTCCTCATTTGAAAGATGGGAATTTTAAGTAAGTGTTACAAGAACTGAAGTGTTTAAATATAAAAGGTATGCTGAAAACTCAAGTCCAAAAAAGAATGATCATAATAGAAAAATATACTGAATAAGTTTGTTGCTTTTTTGTTTTGGTAGTCATTTCAAGAAGTGAAAGTAGCAAGATTATCCAAAAGTTACTATCTAAAGCTTGAACGATCTTAATTGTCCTTGGCTGGTCATTTATCCATAGAGTGTTACACTGAATTCATGAAGATATGCCAGCAATAATTAAAAGGACTGAACTGAGACTATAGTAAGAAGGGTCTGGAATAAAAAGAAATAGAATATAGATTGCTGAACTAGAATGTTAATTTTAAATGCTGGTGGTTTGTCACAGTTGATTGAATTAAAAATCTGATCCACATTGACTTCACTCTGTCTTTGTAAACTCCTTATAACTACTCTTGACATTTTCATATGCTTTGTTTTGGCTCAGTGAATTTCCATGAAGGTGAACTGCCTGGAGCTGCTGTGTATTAGTGCACACCAATCCAAGTGTATTAGTCATTGCTCACCATGTAACAAATTATGCTACATTTTAAAGCTTAAAAATAACATGAATATATTATCTCACAGTTTCTGTGGGGCAAGAATCTTGGCCTGTGCTAATACTCTGTACTTGCTTTACTGATTCTGGGAATTGCTGAGTAGTTCACCAAATAGGGTTCAATGACTTAACTAGATCCTCTGCTTCATGTTCTCTCATGTTGTTGACAGAAGGAAGGAATCCTTGGTTTTGCTTTTTTTTTTGAAATGAGAAACTCTTCCTTTGTCAGACTGAATTTTCCAATGATAGCTTCAGCAATCTCTCTCATCTATAATATGATCTTACTGCTCTTCCCATTAAGAATTAGGATCTGGGGTCCTGATGGTAGCACATCAGTAAAATGTGATGCTCTATGGGTCTGACCTACATGGGAAGGTTCCAGGCTCACATTTGGAGATCTCCCTGAGTACCCCTTAAATCTGAGCAGACTTCTGACTTACACATAATAGGATATGGTGAAAGTGGTGCTTCATGACTTTTGAGGCTAAATCAGAAGATATTAAGCAGCTTCTGCTCTGCTGCTAGGACATTTGCTTCTGGAGCTGTAAGCCACCATCTAAGTATGATTATCTGTGAGGATGCACAGCCACATGGAGAGGCTACCCTCAAGTGCTCCAGTTGACAACTCCAGCTGAGGTCCTAGTTAACAGTCAACATAAACACCAGATATGAGCAAAGAAGCTTCTATGTGATTTCAGCTTCCAGCCGTAAAGTCACTACCAGCCATAGAGTCTTCTCAGCTGAGACTCCAGACTTGGGGAAGCAGAGACAAACAATTCCAGCTGTGCACTGCTAGAATGCATGATCCATTGGATCCATGGCCACAATAAAGTGATTGTTTTGAGATACTAAGTTGGAATAACCTATTCCATAGCTATAGTAACTTAAAAGCTTCCTCCATATCCCAATCTAGGGAGCTTTGAGAAATAAGGAGAATCTTGGCATCTTGGATGGAGTCTATATAGCTTATGAAGCACTACCTCTAGAATCTAGAGAGATAGACAACGTCATTGAACCCTGTATGGTGAACTATTCAGCAATTCTAAGAATCAATAAAGCCAGCACAGGGTATTAGTTATTGATCCAAGCTATCACTTGCTGCAGAATAAATTACCCATGTCTTAGTAGCCTAAAACAACACTCATTTATGATCTCATATTGGCTGTGGGTTGAGAATCTATGCATGGCTTAAATAAGCTCTCAATAGATAGAGTTTGCTAGTGTATTAGTCAGAGTTTTCTAGGGGGACAGAACTAATAGGTTATGTATAGAGCTATAAAAGAGGATTTATTGGAGGAACAAGCTCATGTGATTATGGTTGCTGAGAAGTCTCACAACAGGAAGTCTGCAAGCTGGAGACACTGGGATTCTGTTAGCATGGATCAGTGCAAATCAGAAAGCCTCAGAGATAGGAAAGTTGATGATGTAACTCACAGTTCAAGGCTGAAAGCCTGAGGACCTGGGGGGCTGCTGGTGAAAATCCTGGAGTCGAAGGTGGGTGAGCCTTGAGTTTTGATATCCAAGGCAACATAAGAAGTCTATCTTGCTCTGTCTCACAAGGGACCCACTTGTCGTCTGTATTCATTCCCACCTGGCCTCCTCTTTTTCCTCTTTTTTTTTTTGGCCTCCTCTTGATTGTTTTGGGCCCACCAACATTGAGGCAGATCTTCCACATCTAGCCTGATCAGACTCACATATTAATCTCTTCTGAAAATACCTCCGCGAACACACCCAGAGTAATGCCTTATCATATTTCTAGATATTCCTTAGTCTAGTCAAGTTGATACTCAAAACTAACCATCACAGTTAATACATAAATCACAATCACTTGAAATCTAACCATATAAGTGACATCTCACCACTTTTTTCACATTCTGTTGGTTAGAAGTCAATCACTAGGTGCAACCCACATTCAATGTAGGGTAGGGGTAGGGTTCAGCATGACTGCTAGGAGGTGGGAATCATTCTATTGGGTCATTGGAAAAGTCATGACACATATAAAAACCCTTCATGACTTTCGACGACCCAGTAGAAGGCAGCCTACCACACGAAGCACATTGTTCTGATGGTGTCAAGGCTTACTGTGATCCAAGTCATCTCTGGATCATTCTTCCTTGACCTAAAAAATTAACACTTTGGGGGCCAGCAGGCATTGTGGTGGTTAAGACACTGGACCCCCACATAGCTGACTGTTTTGGGTCCCAGACCTGGTGGCTCAGAAATCACACTCAGTGAGTGTGTGTGCATGTCCAAAATCCCAGGAGGAGAATGAAGGAGAAGGGATTGTAGCATGGCCATTCCCCCGGGGATGTGATTTCTCACTTTCCCTCTCGCTGTGTGTGTGTGTGTGTGTGTGTGTGTGTGTGTGTGGGTGTTGAGGGAGAGGCTAGAAAAAAAAGTGAGTACCTCAGGGAAACTGTGGTTACTGAACACTTCTGCTGTTTATTTTTGAAGGCAGATTTAAAAAAAAAAGTTTTATTATAATTTCTAATTTACATGTAGTAGTTGTGCAAATATATGGGATATAGTACGGTTTGTTATGTTGTGCAGTGATCAAATCAGGGAAATAAACATGCATCATACCCAGTATTTATCATTACTTTGTGTCTATATTTGAAATCCTCGCTTCTAACTATTTCAAAGTATATACTGAATTGTCTCCACTTTTGTTACTCTATGGTGCTATAGTCCTCTGAACTCATTCCATGTATATACCTGCACTCGTTTATCTATTCAAGTTCTCCCGACATCCCCTAAACCCTCCCCTTCACAGCATCTTGTATCTGTTGTTATGCTCTCCACTTATATGGGATCAGAACTTTCAGCTTCCATTAGTGAGTAAGAACGATAGGGTATTTGTCTTATTTATTGCATTTAGCATGATTTCATCCATATTTGAGGATATTTGTTTTAAGGTTTTTGCCATAGGGCATGTGCACTCTCTGGAGAGACAGAGAGAGACAGTGAGAGGGAAAGTGAGAAATCACTCCCCAGGGAGTTTGCCATGTCACACTCTTTTCTTCTCCATTCTCCTCCTGGGATTTGGACATGCACACATGCACATGTGCCCAGCAAGAGTTTCAAGCCACTAGGTCTGGGACTTGAACCAGCATTGACCATGTGGGAGGTAGAGGCTTAACCACCATGCCACCTGCTGACCCTGAGGACAGATATTTCTTAACACATACATGATAAGAAGTCAGTCATTACACACACAAAAATAGATGAGTTTAGGAACTCATATGTTCAGGGAGATGGGGCAGGATAGAAGAATGTCCTGTATTAGTTTTTGCTGCATGTAAATATAAAATATTCATCAGTTTAGAGGTATTCACGGATTCTCCTGAGACTCCTTCCCACCATCTCCCCACTATCCCCTGCTGCATTTTTTATTTACATATTTTCCGGTTAACCAGCACTTATCTATGATTTCCCTTGATGAAGGGCTTTGTACCTCATCAGGAGTCTCCTTTATTAGGTAAATTGCTTACTTTTACCCTTTAAAATATTCCACTCACTCTTCCTGAGTCATGTTTTTGTTTTCTTGTGATCTTCTTTCTCTTTAAAGAGACAAGCCCAGCAACCATAGGTAAGTTAATTGTGGAAGGTGCCAGAAGGAAAGGAGATTGTGGGATGCCAAAAGAGGCTCCAAAAATTGTGGAAGGATGACTTATCTGATTGGTTGAGAAATAAAAGATACAGAAAAACATGTCCAGGAAACAAATTCTCTTCATCCTGAGGAAACTATCCATAATCTACTACCTGCACACAAGGGGCTGGTCAAAGTGCGGTCAAGGCAGCCGGGGTCAGGGGCTGAAATGACACACTGCAAGGCTGTAGGAGTTGTTCAGGAAGGGCCATTGTCACAGGGGAGGACATGAAGGCTTCAAACTGCTGGTGAGAAAAAACTGCAACCATGAAACAATGAAGAGGGAAAAGAGAGGCATGCATGAGGGAGCATGAACACACACCTTCATCACTCATAGCAGGGCATCAATTCTGTCTAAAATTGGAACTGGCAGTTAAAAATTACAACTCCCACTACATGATATTTTTCTAAATTTTTTTTGGATTCTAAAATAATATCTAGTAGTGAAAGTATTCAGGAATCTTTTCAAAGATATTGTGAAGAAATATTGATTAGAAATTCTTTTTATTTTTATTTTTTCTGATATTCAGGTATAATACAAATAACATTTTAATTAAGATAGCATGTATATATTTTAGTCTTATTTTAGTATTTTCTTGGACCACCCTGTGGTGTGGTGGTTAAGGCAGCTGGACCCCACATGGCCAACTTTGTGGTTTGACTTGCAGATCCAGTAGCTTGAAAAACATACTGTGTGTGTGTGTGTGTGTGTGTGTGTGTGTGCACCCAAAATCCCAAAAGGAGGGAGAATTTAACAGAAAGAGTTGCAGCATGACCGTTTCCCCTGGGGACTGCTTTCTCTCTCCCCATTTCTCTCCAGTGAGCACACACACCCTCTGGCTAAATAAAAATAAAAGAAAGTATTTTATTAAAAGTCTTCTTGTCTGTTTTGGGACCAGCAGTTGGTGTAATGGCTATGTCACTGGACTTCCACATAGTCGACCACAGTTCAAGTCCCGGACCTGGTGGCTTAAATGCATGCCAGGCGCGTGTGCATGCATGCCCAAGATCCCAAGAGGAGAAAGGAGGAGAAGGGATTGTGGCATGGTCAGCCCCCTGGGGGGTGATTTCTCGCTTTCTGTCTCTCTGTCTCTCTCTGTCTTTCTGGCGAGCGCATGCATCCTGTAGCAAAAACCTTTCAAAAAAAAAAAAAAGTCTTCTTGTCCATTTTTATCTACTTATCTATCCTTTTGCATAGTCCTGGGCAATTTTTGGAACTCTTCTAATATCAGTGATAATTGCTTCTGAATGGTGTTTTGTAGGCAATTATCAACTTTCTTAACTTTGCACTTTTCTTTTTTTTTTAAGAGAGATTTTTCCTATAGAGCACATGCGCTCGCCTGAGAGACAGAGAGAGACAGAAAGCCAGAAAGCCAGAAATCACCCCCCAGAGGGATGGCCACACTTCAATCCCTTTACCTCCATTCTCTTCTGGGGATTTTGGGCACACATGCACATGTGCCTGGCGTGAGTTGTAAGCCACTGGCTCTGGGACTCGAACCGCGGTTGACTATGTGGGAGTGAGTCCAGTGATGTAAGCATTACACCATCTGTTGATGCCAACTTTGTACTTTTCTAAACTATTTAAATTCTTCAAAATGAGCATGTATTGTGTTGGAAAAAAAAAGACTAATTTTTTAGTTTAATTTTCTTTCTTCCATGAGAAAAAGATATATAGAGAGAGACCCCCAAAGTGGTCTTCATGCTACATACCATCCAACCCTAGTCTCAGACAGTTCAGATAACAGGCACATATGCATGCTTGGCATGCTTAGAGAGGTCCTGAGATGCAAACCCAAGACCTTTCCCATTTGGGTCCAAATACCTTTGCTATTTTTTTTTTAATTAAAACTACAGAAAGAAATAAAGAAAAAGGCAGTGAAGGAGAGAAAGAAAATTCTAGAAGCAAATATGGCAAGTTATTAACTGTAGTTTATTCTTGGACTTTGAACTGTGGAAAATCTCTATTTTCTTCTTTTTACATAGATTTTTAAATATTATTTTTGTGACATTGACAGAGAGAGAGAGAGAGAGAGATACCTCCAACAGGTTCTTCATCTCAGTCAGCCTGGATCACAAGTACAAGCCCTGTGTGTTCAGGATGTCCTGGGACATGGACCTAGGACCCCTGTAAGTCCTGCTGCTTCACCCCTGTAAGTCCTGTGCCATCACCTGACTCCTGTTTTCTTCTTTATACTTTCCTGATTTTCTTTCTCTTTGTTTTTCACTTGTCTGTTCATTTGTTTTATATTTTCAAAACCAGTTTTGCATGTTACTGAGGTCATAGGAGCTTTCAGGCTCGTTTTCTCCCAAAGGACAATGGTGAACAGTAGAACCATCATTAAATGAAAGGTTGTAAACTATTTTTATTTTGCAAAACAATCCTCATGATGAAAAAGATTCAGAATGAGTCCAGGGCACAGCCTCCTTTTAACTACTCAAAACTGCAAAATCCCTAAGGGAGTCTATGGGCAAGTCTTATGGAACAGTGATGTAAATAATCGCTAACACGTGTCACTTCTCATTGACGAATCACGGACTTACTGAATATGATTCCCTTGGCAAGCAGGTGGCCACCTGAGGTGAGAACCCTGTGAAGTCCCAAGGATATGAGCAAATTGACTTAGAACTAGTCAGACAGACATGCTTCTACGTACATGTGAAAATGCAGTGGCCTTAAGTTTTGCTTTTAGAATTACCCTTTGAGGTTTATACCTACAACATTTCAAGATGTTCAGATGTAAGCCTTGTGTTTCCCTTGGCAAGCAGGTGGCCACCTGAGGTGAGAACCCTGTGAAGTCCCAAGGATATGAGCAAATTGACTTAGAACTAGTCAGACAGACATGCTTCTACGTACATGTGAAAATGCAGTGGCCTTAAGTTTTGCTTTTAGAATTACCCTTTGAGGTTTATACCTACAACATTTCAAGATGTTCAGATGTAAGCCTGGTGTAAATTCTAAATATTCCTCTTGTAAAAACTAAGTAAATGTCAACTTGGAAGTTTCTGGTATTGTAACATTTTCTTTGAAGAAATGTTAAGCTTATCATAAAAGGGATTCTTGTGAAAAGAGAAAACCTAACTGTTCTATTTTTAGAAAGCCATCAAGATCTGAGGGCTTTTTGTCCTGACTAGATTTTAGAACATTACAATCTTGATAAAGAATTTCTTTTGCGTATTTCCAGTTTGACACATTGCTTCACTATGGGAGAGTGAATTAGTTAAAAAATAAATGAAATGCACCAAACAAATAGAAATTTATTTTGTAAAATCCCAGCATGCAAAACAAATAGTGGATTCATGATAGCAGATCAAAGACTATAGCACAGCAATAATTTTCTTGTAATCTGTGACTAAAACAGCTTGAAATTTTAGTATATTGAAAGCACAGGCCACTAAGGAGCTGGGGTGACTTTCAGAAGCCATAACTGGTGTCATCCAATCAGAATGCTCGAACTGG
>NW_006159659.1:2033889-2046250 GCF_000334495.1 Tupaia belangeri chinensis | reverse complement strand
TAAGAAGAGAAGTTGCTTCCAGCTGTGAATGGGTGGGAGAACTTGGACAAGCTATCATTTGGGCAAGGTCTTGTGGACTGATGAGTTTCTAAATAGGAGAATAGTTTTTATTTTCTATTTTGATGGTGAAAATTTGTTTTAATGGTTCAGATATTTAGCAATATTGAATAAGCTGGTCTCTGTACTAAATGCATCAAGAACCAGTGATGCAATACCCATATGGATGGTTCTGGGGATGATTTTCTCTCTACCTGTGGGAGCTTGGGAAAAATCTGGCTTAGTAGGTCTCAGCTAGTTCAAGGAATGGACAGTCTACTGGGTCTGAAGTGTTTCCCTTTCTACTAAGGCCACTCTTCTAACCAGGAAGTTTCTACTATGTAATATAGGGGCTAAGTGGTCTGTGTAGTTCCTGGCCCTAGAACTACACTGTATGGGACATGACAGGGAACAGAAGAGCATACTCTTTCTACTGGAATGCTGACTTTGATGAACAATAGGATAGTGTGCATTGCTGAGGGAGTTTGCACATGCCCTTTAAAGCCTCAGTGCTATTTTACACTTGTACCACTTGTCATTAGTGGCATTTGTCTTGATAACATCTTTATACAATGTTCATAAACTTTTTCTTGGAGGTTCATCTTAAAAATACATTTATTCACAGTATGAAGTAAATGGTGCTTATTTACACAAGTGGACAGTGATGTTCCATGTTCCCATCTAACATAGCTTGCTTAAATCTACAACCACAGGACCAGCAGATGGCATAATGGTTATGGCTGACCATGGTTGGAGCCCTGGATCCAGTGGCTTGAAACTCATACTGGGCAGTTGTGCGTGCATGCATGCCTCAAATCCTGAGATAATGGAGAATAAGGGATTGCAGTATGGCCATCCCCCCAGGGGGTGATTTCTCACTTTCCTCCTCTTTCTCTCTCTCTCTCTCTCTCTCTCCTCTCTCCAGTGAGTGTACATGCCCTATAGAGAAAAACTCATTTTAAAAAAAACACACATAGAAAAAAAAAACAAACTACAGGCACTTCAACATCTTCATGAAGACCATGAGTGGGTATGGATTCAAAGGTTTGAGAGATTTCTTTCTCTTATCAGCACATCTTCATGTTAATGGCTCACAACTCTATCAGCTAAGTTTTCTACAAGTCTAGTCAAAGAAACTGTCCCCAAATCTAATAATCCTCTTTGTTTTATTGGGTATATGTTAAATACAACCTATCACTTTCTCTTCAGTGTGAAAGAAATACATATTGTCTTAAAGAACTTGATATATGTAGAAAAGCACAAAGAAACAAATACCCTTTAATTCTCTGCTATATATAACCACCCTTTTCATTATAATGCATACTAGTCTTTTTCCCCTCTAGTTTTTCTGTGTGTGTGGAAATTGAATCATAATATTGTACTTACCCTTTTGTAATCAGATTCTTTCACTTGACAATAATATATTAATAGATACATTCCTATGTCATTAAATATTTTTCTAAAAATAATTTTAAAGGTTATACAATAGTCTACCATTTTGATCTTTCTTGCATGTCATATAACATTTTTAAAAGTTTATAAATAATATATTCAACATCTATGCACATAAATTTTGTATACCCATCTCATTATTTCCTTAAATTCCTAGATATAGAATTGTTGGTTAATGAGTATGAGTAAGTCTGATCATACAGGAGTGCAAAGAGGTTTGTATGAGGATGTTCACTTCAGCTTGGTTTATAAGCACAACAACCTGGAAATAATCCTAAAATTTATTATGAAAGAACTTGTTAAACTTACTGGGGAGTTGACAACATACCAGAAATCCTTACTAAAACTCCTAAGTGCAAGGGATTTGGAATAATTGGTCTTGTTTTTTCACAAGAAACGAGAGAAGTGGAGGAAGTGATCAATAGGGTTCATTCTGTCTCTGATAGAAATAATGACTCAAAGGCCATACACGGAATTAAGAGAAATAAGAAGAATCTCAAGAATATCCCCCATGAGAATGGACTTCCAACATGGTAAACAATCCAATGTGCTCCATGGTACCAAAAACAAAAACCCAGCTTAGAAGAAAACATAACACAAGTAATAGAAAGACATTCTTCACAATTGCTTCTGTTTATAGAACAATTTAATAAGAGCATGACTTTAATAACAGCCTAAAGATGAGATGGATAAACATCAGAATGGAATGAAACAAGAAGCTGCCATTTTTAGGGGAACATTAAGGGCCAGACTAATAGCATTTCAATACTAATACCTAAAGTAGGAACAGCAATGAACAGATGAACAGCTAAAATCTTAATGGCTATAAATAAATACTTGGGATAATCACAGTAATAAAGAAGAAAGATTACAAGATGAAGACAATTTTTAAAAAGTGAATAGATGTAGAATACAAATAATAATGATCCAAAACAAAGCTAATTGATGTCCCTAAAACGGAAAGCCCACTAATAACAGAGAGCATGCTCATCATTATTACACAAGAAAATCCCATTTAAATAAAGAAATAAATGAATTTGCTAAAGGAAATGTAACATCGGGCTGTCTCAAATGTGGCATGTGGTGTGATCCCACCCATGCAGAATTACTCATCATGCGTCTACATGAATGCGTAGCTTACTATAGTGTTAATGGAGGTTGTTACAGAATGGAAGGATTTCAGTTATTTTTGCTTTGTCATCCCTTTCATTTTAATCAATATTTTAAAATTTCTGTATTTTTTAAAAGAGATGGTGAAAATTAACAACATAGCTTTAGGGGAAAATGTATATATTTTAGAAAAATGTTAACAATTTTTATTGTTGGTTCCATACTCATTGGACAGGAAGATGATTGATCTGTACAATTCTTAGTCTGAACCCTGGAATGGAAGTTCATTACCAGGCCCCCATGGCCTCAGGTGCACCTTCCAATTAATGGTCACTATTGTTACAAAATCAACAGGCAAAAATCCATTGTGTTTCTATATACTCACAGCAAACAATTGCAAAAGGAAATTGAAACAATTTGACTTACAATAGCAACTAAAAGAATAAAATACTTAAGAATTAACTTATCCAGAAAGGTAAAGGACTTATACAGGCCAAATGACAAACATTGCTAAAGAAATTAAAGACATAAATAAATGGAAAGACATCCCGTGTGCATAGAATGGGGTAGTGCAGAGTGAAGAGTAGGGCACGACACCAAGAAATAAAGAGGAAGATGGGGTTGTCAACAGAAGCAGGAATTGAAGCAGGGGTTACTAGGAGAGACAGAGATCCCCCATTTCCTCAGAGTTACTAGGGTCATATGGGGTTTTCCTGACAACTATGGGAAATGGGATGGCCGTGTCCTGAACTAATAAAGGAAACTAGAGCATTTCATGCGGCCAGCTAACGGAGGCTGGTTATGCTTGCTGCTCTGAGGCATGGTGATGAGTGGTCCTCCTACAATGGCAGGCACTGGAAGTTTTCTCTTGCCTCATGTATTCACATTCTGGTGGCAACATGCTCCTTATAGGGTGACAGAGCAGGACAGAGCTGGCTGCTTTAGTGGGAAATGCCTGCTGCCGAGAGCACACTGAGGCTTCCTGAGTGACATTAAACATTGCTCAGAGAACAGTCACGTGGGCTGTTACTTTTTAATGGCCATTTCTTATGCATGTTTATATAGGTAATTCTTAAATAGAAACTTTGCAGACTCTTTCTTAAGAAAGAAACCCCTGGACAAATGGCACAAGGTTTTGTTAGTAGTATGGCTACCTTTAAGGTTATAAGCAGTTGAGAGCTAACTATCCTGTAATCTCTCCTTGGTTGGCAAGACCTGGTGTAGAATTTTTCCCTATTAGTCACCGACCAGATCATTAGAAAGGGATTCTGAAAATAGCAGAGGAAATTGGCACAGTTGACACGTTGGTCATGTGTCAGACACAGGGACAGTTCAGGAAAGATTATAATATCTCTAGAAGAGCGTTGGCTTAAAAAAAAAAAGCATTTGAAGTCCCACGCTCTGCAAGTCCTTTAAAAGGGGTAGGAGATCAGAGACCTTTACTAACACTCTAAGGCTGTTCCATGATTGTGTCTTCCTCAAATATTCGAGTCACTTTCCACTGTATGACTTACTTTGTCCTATGCAGCATTTTGAAAGGTCAAAATGGACCTTCTGAAGAAGGTCCATCCATCAAACTTGCGGGTTTGGTTCTCGATACACGTCTGTAAATGGATGACAACTGCCTGTTCAGGGTCAGATGCAAGGGGACTTCAAATAGTTCATGGGAAAAATAGAATTCATGTACGAGCTCATTTGGGGGCAACATTTTTTGATGTTCATGTTTAGTTCTTTCATAATACATATTTTCCATGCACTTTTTGAAAATGCCTGTAAGAGCAGTGTTCCTCAAACCTTAGTTTGCATCAGAATTCCCTAGAGGGCTTGATAAAACACAGCTGGTTGGCCCCACCAGACTTTATGACTCAGTAGGTCTGAGAAGAGGTGTGTGATAGGGTGGGGGATTTGAGAATTTGCATCTCTAGTAAGTTCCCAGTCACTTCACTGTGGGCTGATTTGCAGAACTGCTGCAACTTGAGATTGGCTGACTGCAGTGTGTTCTGTCCCTCTCTGGGAAACTTGTCAGACAGATCTGAGGTCTGGACCTTAGCAATAGCTACTTGGAAACTGCAGTTGGATTCTTCTCCTTAGACGACTTATTGTCTCATGAATTAGAAATAGCAAAGACTGGGAACCAGCAGTTAGCGTAATGGCTATGTCGCTGGACTCCCACGTAGTCGACTGCGGTTCGTGTCCCGGACCTGGTGGCTTAAAACTCACGCCAGGCGCGTGTGCGTGCGTGCCCAAGATCCCGAGAGGAGAATGGAGAAGGGACTGCGGCGTGACCATCCCCCCTGGGGGGTGATTTTTCGCTTTCTGTCTCTATGTCTCTCTCTGTCTGTCTGGCGAGCGCACGCGCCCTACAGTGAAAATCTCTCCAAAAAAAAAAGAAATAGCAAAGACCTTGTGAAAAAGACCACAAAAGCTGAATTTCCTTGGGCATCCAGAAAACCTGCTGAAGTACCAATATTGTGCAGAAGCCATTAAGGCTTAAGGTTTTCCAGAGCAGGACCGCTAACTGATTTGCTTATTATGGTACTCTCAGAGCATATCTTGGTGCCTGGAATCCAATCTTTTTACTGAGTGAGTGAATGGAAATTCTACACAGTGGTTTATAAACTTTAGAGCAGTGCTTCCTAAACCTTAGCCTGTATTAGCATCCCTGAAGGGCTTGATAAAACACAGTTGGATGCTGGGACTCATCTCCAGCATTAGGGTGGGGTGACAATTGGTATCTTTAACAAACTCCCAGGTGGTAAGCTGACCACATGGTGAGGGGCGGAGCACCGGCTTTGGAGTGAGTGGGAAACAACCAAGAAGCTTGTTTGAAAGGTTACCACCCCCTACTTCTACCATGCTTAGAGAGTCTGCTCTGGTTGGCTTAGGGTAGGGCCCAGGAGCCTGCATTTTAGCAGGCTCTGCTGATTCTGATGCTGGTGGTCCCCAGCCACACTGTCAGAAACACACTTCTAGGAACTGTTGAATGGATCACATCTCTCTTGTTAAGCATCTTATCAAAGTTGTCAACTGCCCCTTGGAAAACCAAGTCAGATACAGGCTAGGTGGGAGCCAGGCCCTGGGAAGCCACCTATACAAGCACACATGAAAGTAGGGCTTGGCATGTGAGCTGCTGTAGAGTGAAGAAACAGACACAAGGCCATCTTGTGTAAGACAACAGAAACATAGGAGAATGCATCTGAGCACAGCTTCATGCCCTGTGAATGCACAGGAGCTGAGGGCAGGGCAGATAACATGTAGCAAAATCAATCCCTTAGAGTCAAGACTTCAGGGAAAGCTCATGTTTGGATAGCAGCTGTAGCTGGCACTTAAGGAGCTAATGACTCCAAACTATAAGGTGATGGGTTTGAAAGGATCCTGGAATTCACTTTGGTCTCCATTAATAGCTGTCTGAAAAATGAAGGGGTGGAGGTCAAGACACCCAGTCTGGGTGTCAGGCTGTTCCAACTTCCAGGCCCAGTTGTGCCATTGGCACACACATCTATCTACAACAATAGATCTACTGTGTTCTGTGCATGACTGCAGGCGGATGACAAATGACCTTTTGTGGATGTAGTATGTGCCACCCCCTCTGGGAAACCATCGGCTGTGTGTCTTGGGTGGTGTTCCCTAAGGCAGAGGTTCTTCCTGAGATGACGATTCCTGGGAAAGTGATTTAGTAGGAAGCATTGGGAAGAGATAGGAAGTGGGTGGCATTGTGAGACAGTGAAGGGAAGGACATCAAGCAAGTGTGACACCAAGCAGGCCCCACAGAAGGTAACTTTGGCTCTATCCAATAGGAGAGCTCTGGAAAGGATGTGAGTCACACTTGGGAAGGGATCTGGGTGTGTGTACCCCTGCTGCCACCTTGCCCATCAGTTATTGATTACAGGAGGTGTTAATATGCAGGCACTTTTGCTTCTTTTCTTGTGTACAGGCAAGGAGGGCTCCAGCAGTCCACAAAGGGATGCAGGTACTGGTGAGAGAAAAAACCATTGGGATTGGTGGGTCCCCAAATGGTAAAAGGATCAAGGAGATATGGGTGGGCTCTCACAAGGTCCACTAAATGTGTCATCTCAGACAAGTTCCCTCCCTTTAGTCTTCAAGTCTCTTCTATGGCCTGGCACTTTCTATTATCTTCTACTTTTATGTTTTCTTTCAAGGTTCAAACTTGGTAGGAGAGTTTTACTTATGCTGTGGTAAAATTTCTGTTTCTGTTGATAATTCTTCTAACTGGTCCCAGGTGTGCCCTCTGTGGCCCTGAGACCATGTCTGCTTCCTCTTGCCCTTCAGAAAGTTGAGGGGAAATAAAAGTGAAACCACTACATTTTCTCTCTGGGTCTCCAACCTTTGACCTTTTAGAGTAAGTTGACTTCCTCCCTGTTTTGGAAAACAGTTACATCACACCCTCAGCAGGTTGTTGTTTGTTACAGGTTGTAAACAATGACAATGGTAGATGGGGAAGGACTAGGCTTTGGAATCAGACAGGCTCAGGCTCCAGTTTCAGATCTGCCCCATGTAACCATAAAGGAAGTGACAAATTCTAAGAGTGTCATTTTATTATTTTTAAAAGAAGAATACTAACTACATTTGTAACAGTGTCAAAAATAATATTGTATTGGGGCTAGCAGATAGCATGGTGGTTAAGGTGCTGGATTCCCACATGTTCAACTGCAGTTTGAGTCCTAGACCTAGCAACTTGAAAAAGCACCAGGCTTGTACATGCTTACCCAAAATCCCAGGAGGAGAATGGAGGAGAAGGGAGTACAGAATGGACCCTGGGGAGAGGGTGATTTCTCATTTTCCCTCTCACTGTCCATCTCTCTCTGGTGAGTGCACACACCCTCTAGCAAAAACCTTAAAAAAATAAGATTGTATTAATATAGGATCAACCCTGGTACACAGTAGACAAACAGATGTGAGTTTTTCCCTCTTCTCCCTCCCTTGACTTAAAGCTTTCGGGAAACTCATAAAGACCAGGGCCCAAGGAGTCAGGAAATATAAAAGAGGGTGATCCTCAGTGACCCTTCTATAGCATTACCTGGGACAGAGAGACAGAAAGCAAGAAATCACCCCCGCCCCCAAGGGCGGGTGGCCACAGCGCAATTACTTCTCTTCCATTCTTATCCTTGGAGCTTGGCCACACAAGCACACACACCTGGCGTGAGTTTCAAGCTGCCTAGTCTGGGACACTAACTGCAGTCGAGTATGTGGGAGTCCAGCAACATAACCATTATGCCATCAGCTGGCCGCTCAAGGACCTTTTAAGGAGCGCAAATTCATGGCCCAGCCTGGTGGACAGTCCATAGCAAATTGAATAGCAGTGCTGGAAGCCACATGACCAACTGCAGGTTTAGTTCCTAGGATAGGCCTAAAAACACACTGAATCCTGAGGAACTACTAGGGAAAGGGGATGGCATTGTGAAGAGATCCTGTCAAGGGTGCTTCTCTATGCCTCTCAAATAAAATACATACACTTTAGAAAAAAATAAATGTAAATTTTCGGCAACTCAGGGACCAGGGTCCAGCTATCTGTTTTCATAAGCCCTCTAGGACATCCTGATGTGCATGAATGGATAAGAACTACTGTCATAGAGGATTGTTAGAAAGCTTTAAGTCAAGGGAGGGAGAAGAGGGAAAAACTCACATCTGTTTGTCTACTGTGTACCAGGGTTGATCCTATATTAATACAATCTTATTTTTTTAAGGTTTTTGCTAGAGGGTGTGTGCACTCACCAGAGAGAGATGGACAGTGAGAGGGAAAATGAGAAATCACCCTCTCCCCAGGGTCCATTCTGTAATCCCTTCTCCTCCATTCTCCTCCTGGGATTTTGGGTAAGCATGTACAAGCCTGGTGCTTTTTCAAGTTGCTAGGTCTAGGACTCAAACTGCAGTTGAACATGTGGGAATCCAGCACCTTAACCACCATGCTATCTGCTAGCCCCAATACAATATTATTTTTGACACTGTTACAAATGTAGTTAGTATTCTTCTTTTAAAAATAATAAAATGACACTCTTAGAATTTGTCACTTCCTTTATGGTTACATGGGGCAGATCTGAAACTGGAGCCTGAGCCTGTCTGATTCCAAAGCCTAGTCCTTCCCCATCTACCATGCTGCTGCTTAAGCAGTCAGCTAGGCCAGAATGCCCAAATCATTCATGATTAACTCCCTCTCTCTGTGTCTCTTGAAATCCTTTTGCTTGAATTGGATGTCACAAAGATTAAATACATTGCACGTACACAAAACATGGTGTTGGAAGAAGGTGTAGGCCTTTGGTCCTGTATCTGGGTAGGAGAAGTAGCAGTACAGGTGTGTGGATGCTGAGAGCCATATAGGCTTGGTCTGGTTAAAGGCCTCTGGCTACAGAACAGCGGTAGGGATTAGATGAGGTAGTAAGGTCTTTTAAGAAGAGGCAAGTCCACCTGGACTCCCAAGTCAGGAGCCACCCAGTAGGGTCACCTACTTGATTCCTTGGGTTGTAAGCGTGTGGCCTTACCAGGATGTGTCATACACCCCAGCTGTAAGAACATGCGAGAAGGAAATAACCATCTCAGCCATGTTCCTTTGAATAAGCTTTTTATTCCTCTCTAGTGCTCCAACTCAACATTACTTATGTCCAAGACCATGATAGGGGCTGGAGATACAAAAACCAAGAAACACTTCCTGCTCTCAAAGGGTTTATAGTCTAAAGGGGGAGGACAACTCATAAGCATATCATTTTCATCATAATAACCACATCCTGTCAGATCTGCTAATCACCAGGTATTTGGGTTGGGTTGTAGGGCATGCTTCTAGGGAACCCAACTGCTATGATTTGAATATATTTGTCTCCCCCAAATTCAGATGTTGCAATTTAAACCCCAGTGTCAGAGTATTAAGAAGTGTGGCTGGGCCAGTATGTGGCATGGTGGTTAAAGCGCTACATGGCCGACTGTGGTTTGAGTCCCATATCTGGCACCTTGCTTTCTCACTTTCCCTCTCTCTTTGTCTCTGGTGAGCATGCATGCCCTATTGTAAATTTAAAATAATAATAATAATAAAAATTAAAAAAGTGCTTAAAAAAACTAGTGTGTCCTTTGGGAGGTGATTAGATATGACAGCTCTGCCCTCACAAGTGGATTAATGCCTTTATAAATGAGGCCTGAGGCAAATAATTAGCCCTTTGTCCCTTCTGCCACATAAGAACACAGCAAGAAGGTGCCATCTACAAAGCAGAGAGCCCTCACTAGACACTGAATCTGCTAGCAACTTAATCTTGATTTCCCACCCTACAGAGCTGTGAGCAATAAATTTTGTTTATAAATTACCTAGTCTAAGGTATTTTGTTATAGCAGCCTGAACTAACTCAAGACACACATCTATGGCAACATTAAAAAGCACACACTCAGGACCAGCAGGTGGCGTGGGCGTGGTGGTTAAGGTGCTGGACACTCCCACATAGTCGACCACAGTTCAAGTCCTGGACCTGGTGGCTTGTTTTCTCACTTTCCCTCTTTCTCTCTCTGGTCAAATTAAAATAAATGAATGAATAAATCAAATTAAATAATTCTAAAAAAAAGTACACACTGACATTTTATTTAGCATACTTAATATTGCACAGAAATTAAAATACTTATATGTTCCATAAACATTACTCAAAGGACAATGATCATCTTGGATAGACTGATAATTACATTTTCTAAACAGACCTTATAAACACATCTAATATGAAAGTGTTTTCATATCCTCAACAGAAAAACATGAAGGTGGCATGTTGGACTAGCAATAAACACACTTGTTAAGAGTTTAAAGTCTCTCATGGCATCTTCATTCTCAAGTAAATGTGATGTTTTGGATTATACTTGAATGCATAGTGATGGGCTGCTCTGATGGGATGTGATTCGATTTCTGAATCAAAAATATGCTGTTTTAAAAACCATACTTAAATGGTTTTAAGTTGATAAAGTGATAAATGTACCTTATCACTCTGAGTATATGGCTTAAATAAACTGACTGCGTGTTGTACTATTTTATTTTTATCATACACGAGGTCACATAATATAGTGGGAAGGGAGCCCTGGATTCTAGTCCAGACTCTGTAACTCAATATAGAAGTCATCCAGACAAACCGTACTCTCTCTGAGGCTCATACTCTCTCTGAGGCTCATTTGCCACATTTGTTCAAAAAGAAAAGAGATTTCATAAAAAAGGGATGAGGTTTGGCTAAGTGATCTCATAGATCCCTTCTAGCAAAGTTGTATTTAAGTTGAGCAAAAGCTATTTAAATTCAAACTGTGTATTTGTGCAGAGTTAACCAAACTGGTATTTTAATTTTGAACCAAGAATTTAAATTCTGACCCCCCAAAACAAAACCTTATCTCCTTCTCCTCACCCCCATCCCAAACAAAATAAAAACCATACCCCCTCTGAACCCATCTGTAGGTCTAACATTAGGAATTCAAATTGGAGTAATTTTAGCCTCTGGAGTTTAAGGATGCCCAACCTGAACTCCTGCCTGTACTTTATAATTTGGGTAATTTAAGTCATAATTCAGTTCCATCTTTGACAGCAAAATCACTTCACTAATATTTTTATGCATTTAAAGAATTATATCTAATTGGAGACCTTGTAAATACAGAAGGCATGCCAGGCAGGAAATGACAGAATTTTATCCTTCCTTGGATTTTTTTTCTTCTATGAAATACAGCCCCAGCTGTCAGAAATTAAATTATTTCAGATGCTCTCAAAAGGCTCACCTAAAGCAGACTGTCAGAGGAGCTGCATTAGGAAATAGACAAATCAATTCTAGATGAAAGCAAAACACACAGAAGCCTCCAAAATGGCAAGAAAGAACAATTATATATTCATCATTTTGTTATTTAAGGGCAGGATGGAGGATATGGGGAGGTATTTTCCTGTTGTCTCAAGATTAGGGTGGTTTTAGTCATCATTTCTATGCTACAAAAATAACTTCATGAGAAGGGGCCCTATCAAACTCCAGCTCCAGGGAGCTTTGCAACCTTACTGCCCATTATCTCATCATGGCTAGAGGATGTAGCAGCCAGTAATTTGATCTGAGCATGCAAAGTCAGGGAGAGAAACTGGAACGAATTGTTTTCTTAAAGGAAGTGGTCATTCAAAGGCAGAAAATCCAAGTCACCTACAATTTGCTTGTCCATGTTGCAAAGGTGTAGGTCAAGCAGGATCCAAGAATCAGAAAGGAGAACTCAACTGGGGTCCAGGGCGGGGGTGGGAGCAAATTCCCAAACGCGTAACGTGGAACAAGACAGCCTGGAGACGCGAGCTGCCTCGGGAAGGGCGCAGAGTAGGCCCAGCATCTCGCAAGGGTGAGTTCAGGTGAGGGGCGAGTTACCCGGCGCCGCTGGAGGGGAGCCCAGGATTGGCCCCGGGCGTTGTTCCCGCCGCAGCTCCTCTGTTCACAGCAACCTCCTGGGTGTCAGCGCGCAAAGTTGCCGCTTAATCCCAGCTCCCACAGAATTAATTAGGGCCTCCTCAAAGCTGAAAGTTGAGCCAGGGGTTTCTTTCCCAAGCACGGGGCACAGGGAGGTCGACACTCCTCCGGCCCAGCGGGGCGCCTTGCCCCAGCCGCCACCAGGCCGAAGGTCCCTGGCGACTCGTGCCTTTCCAATGAGCGCTCGCTCCTGCACCCCCACCCGGGTTCCCGGGACTTCCTGGTGACTGACGGCCAGTCGGGTCACCGGAGTCAGGCCCGTGGCCCGGGCCGCTTCTCCCACGCCCTGACCCTCGGCTAGTGGCCAGGCG
>NW_006159659.1:2033249-2033795 GCF_000334495.1 Tupaia belangeri chinensis | reverse complement strand
GCGCCCGCGCCTCCGGGGACAACCCGCAGTCGGGGACATATCTGCGCCTCTGGGCGGTCGGAGATCCAGCACCCCCGGAGCCCACCCGCTGCTTGGCCCTTCCAGGTGATGGTGCGCGGCCACCGCCGCCCCTGGCGCACAGGTGTGGGCTCCCCAAATTGGGCTGGGAAAGGGGCTTGGGACAACGCGCTGGCAGCCTCAGGCGCTGCTCACACCAAGCCCCGCACCTCCTGGAAGACTCCGAACTGCACCTCCTCTGACACTAGGGTCTTCTGGAAACCGTCCCTGGACCGGGTCTGCTCTGAGAGGGGCACGGGGCAATCTGCGGATGTGGATGAAGGAGCCCTAGACTTTAAGCTGAGCAGGCAAAAATGGGCCCCTGCTAGGGGTTCTGCGGCTCACGCGGGGGTCCCGTGCCACGGCATCTCCCCGGCGGCGCCCGGCTGGCCCCCGTCTCTGCCCGGCCGCTTCCCGCCCTGGGCATCATGAGTTACTTCCTGTCTTACTGCAAAGCTCATGGCGGCGCGCTGCTCACCGGCTACCAGG
>NW_006159659.1:2032566-2033042 GCF_000334495.1 Tupaia belangeri chinensis | reverse complement strand
CGCCAGCTACCTGCAGGTCACGGAGGCCCTGGGGCTGTGCGGCCGCTACCTGGAGCGCCAACTCGCCGCGGAGAACTGCTGCTTCGCAGCCAACGTGGCTGCGCGCTTCGGCCTGGTGCACACGCTGGGCGCGGCTGAGCACTGCATCGTGCGCAACCTGCGGGAGCTGCTGGCGCTGGGTGAAGGGCCCTCGGGGCTGCTGGAGCTCAACCCTGCGTCGCTGAGGGCCGTGTTGGGTTCCTCTGACCTGGAGCGGGTGTCTGAGGCCCAGCTGTTGGGCCTGGCTCTGGCCTGGCTGCGGCAGGAGCCCGCGGCCGAGCGTCTGGCTCATTGCACAGCGCTGCTCGAGTGTGTCCGCTTCGGCCTGGTTCCCGCCGACGTGCTGCGGCGCGTGTACTCCGGCTCGGGCCTCGCGCTGCCAGCCCGGGTCAAGGGCCTCATCATCCAGGCCCTCAACTATCACACGGCCACCTCCC
>NW_006159659.1:1993552-2032513 GCF_000334495.1 Tupaia belangeri chinensis | reverse complement strand
CTTTTTGGGGGGCGGCCCCAGGGCACGGGAGGCTGTGACTGAGGAGGTCGTGGCCCCTGGAGGGGCAGTCAGAGGCCAGGGGGCAGCGGTGGAGCGTCAGGAGGAAGAGGATGAGTTGGAGGAGGACGAGGAGGAGGAGGAGGAGGAGGAGGAGGAGGAATGGGAGCTCACCCAGGATGTGGTGGCCTTCGATGTGTATAACCACCGCTGGCGCAACCTCACACGGCTACCTGCACCGCTCCTCGGACACAGCGTGTGCACTGCGGGCAACTTTCTGTTTGTCCTGGGCGGGGAGAGCCCTTCAGGCAGTGCCTCGTCTTCGCAGGCTGATGGGCCGAGGGCAGTCACAGCCCAAGTGCACCGTTACGACCCACGCTTCCATGCTTGGACATCCGTGCCCGCCATGCGGGAGGCGCGGGCCGATTTCTGGTGTGGCTTGGGGGGGGAGAGTCTCTTGGCCGTCGGGGGCCTGGGCAAGGGTGGTGAGGCACTGAACTCGGTGGAGATGTACGACCTGCGCCGGGACCGCTGGACAATGGCCAGGGCCTTGCCACGGGCGCTGCACGGCCACGCGGGGGCCGTCAGTGATCACGGCGTTGTATACATCTCTGGAGGCAAGGCGGGGACAGGCGAGGGTGGCGCAAGCAGCCTCCGGGACTTATATACTCTGGGCCCTGGGGAGCAAGCATGGAGCAAGAGAGCACCCATGG
Source organism: Tupaia belangeri chinensis (assembly GCF_000334495.1). NCBI lineage: Eukaryota > Metazoa > Chordata > Mammalia > Scandentia > Tupaiidae > Tupaia > Tupaia belangeri. Next base: position 2,031,803 of record NW_006159659.1, on the reverse strand, counting down.
GTACAGCCCGCTTTGGGCATCACATGGCAGTGCTGCGTGGGGCGGTGTTCGCCTTTCTGGGGCGTTATGAGCCCTTTTCTGAGATTGAGCGCTATGACCCTGGCACTGACCAGTGGACTCGGTTGCGGCCGCTCCCCTACGACCGCTTCTGCTATGGGCTGGCAGTGGTGGAGGAGACAGCCCTGCTGCTGGGAGGCCTCAAGTGGCGGGACTCACGCCAAGTGCCTACGCGTAACGTGGTGGGCTATGACGCCCGCAAGTGCCTACGCGTAACGTGGTGGGCTATGACCTCGATCTAGACCGCTGGGAGGACATTGGCTGCTCGCTGCCCTGGGCTTGGAGCGGCCTGCAGTGTGCAGTGCTGCAGCTAGCCAAAGGTGCGGATGAGCCAAGGGAGGAAGAGGCCCAAGAGGCGCTAGACTTAGTGCTAGGCTGAAAGGGTTAGTTCAGGAGAAAAACTCATGCTTGACCAGACTTGCAAAGCAACAGGTGGGCTTCCCCTAAGATGGAGACTCTGGAAGCAGAGTATGTTCCTTAGCTTAAAGAGGCAAACAAGGCCTTGGCTAAAGAGGAACATTTCCCCTTGAGCTGAGAATGGGAGACAGGGTCAAATAATACCAATGAACTTCAGTGAACTGATGAGTTTTAGGAAGATTTATGCTAGGCTAAAGACGAACTTTTGAAAATAAAATATCACTTTATTTTCTTTCTTATAGTTAGTGTTTCTCTAGGTGCTCAGTGATTACTTTCATGCCAACCCCCCTCCAAAAAGGAGCCTAAAAATGTATCACAAGAAGTTATATACAAAACACAGAAAATTGTTGGCAAATAAAGGCTGTAATAAATAGAGAAGATGACATTATCTGAACAGTGAGGGGAAAGTGCCTGGGATCAACAGGATGAAATCATTGTAGGGAGAACTATGATTTTATGACCCAGAGGTAGGGTTATAGTTCTGCTCTGGAGGTTTGACATAAATATGGAACTGAGAAGGATAAACAAATCTCTAAACAACTTCTCACTTTTGAGAAAGTGTCTTTGCTTCCTTTTTTTCTGTTGCCCATTTCCACCTGTAGTCTGCTTCTGCCCTGGCTTTAGGGAGTTCATTGGGTTTAAGACATAGGTATTTCAGCAACCCTTAGTCACAGTAACAGTGGAATGTCTAAACCAAACCAAACCTATTTCTTTCATTCTCTTTAACTGTTCCCTCTGCAGACATGCTCTAAGTTATATTTATGACAAACACCTTGTTTTTGGTTGTTCCTCCCACTTCCCCAAAAGAATCACAGAGAAAGGAAAGGTGAAGTTTTAAGGTCTCCGTCAGGTAAAGGGGAAACCAGCTTGGTTTTTCAGTGTCTCAGAGAAGCTACTAATATACACCAAACAGGTGCTGTTTCTGGCATGTGCCACCATTGAGGCAGCAAAGTCAGAACTTGTAACTGGGGTGAGGGTGGTGACTGTGTGATTAGGTCACAGACAAATGCAGTAAGGACTTTGCATGAATAAAGTAGGTGCTTTATAAGGATTAAGAGCTGAATTTATTTGACGTCAGTTTACAGTGCTGCCTCTCTCCTAGATTTGAAACTAATGCGATAAAATGTACAGATATATAATGTTAAAAGGTCTCTTTCATGCTAGGCTAGCCACGAGTCTTGTAAAATTCATTAGTTTAATTTTTACCATTTAAAACAACAGAGCTGACTTTACAAAAGTACAAGCTGCTTAGTAGCAACAGAGCTAGTCTTCCCATCAACAGCTTGCTGTTTATAGGCCACAACTTGGCCAGTGTATACACAACACATCCATCAGGTACAGATATTTTTAAGTGAACATACACATTTGGTCTAGTAAACATCAATAAGTCTAAACACCTGTAACAAGCACACTTCATTTTAGGACAAGAGGTTTTTTTTGTTTGTTTGTTTTGTTTTGTTTTACATATTACAAAATCCCACAAATTTAATGTGCGTCAATATCCATGCAGTAAATAAATGTTTTTACAAATAGGGTTTTTTTTTTAAATGATAAAAAAATTACACTGGACCCAAAATTCCATACAAACATTAATACATGATTTCTTATCCATTTTGATTAAATATAGGATTACTGAAAATGTGCTGTAGAAAGGCCACTCTCCTGTACAGTTGTGCAAAGTCTGCAAAACGATAGTGATTCAATGGTGGTTTCAAAAGCAAAGAAAAAGATCCCCGCTGTGGAGTTTTTACTTTCTCCTCTACAGCAAAAATAGTCACTGGCATATATCTGAACTCTTAAAGATGTAAGTACATTCACTGAGCTGTACAGGCAACAGTATAAAGCTGATTAGAAGTAGATTTTAGGATACAGAATAATAAAGGAGGGTCCTTTCCTCCTGAAAAAACAGCAAATTGTGACTTGTACGTTATGCAGCCAGACACTAAAAAGCAGCACAGTCATTTTCATGCTGTGATCACTTTCAAAAAACGAGACGCTTATAAATGGAAATATGTGAAGAGGACTTTTTCATAGACTTCATCCACTCCGTAGAATAATTCATAAAGCTAGAAAAAACCTCTAAATTGTCTCTCTCAAATAATTTAGTGTGACATCTCTGAGTGACCATCACCCTCTTGCTCCTTAGGCGAGAAGTACATTTTTATTTTTCAACATTGTTTTATATATTTTAATGCATATTAGCCTGTATTGAAACATATTTTACTTCTCTACCTGAAGTATAATTATGAAAGTTAAATAAGTTAAATGAATGGACTAGGGGGAAAATTAGAAACTGGAAGGTTGATTCTTTTCAGTTTACACCTCGCCATTTTTTAAAAGTTGGAGTTTAAAAACATGAGCTGAGTTTGGGCTGAAATTTATGGCTGTTAGCTGCCTTTCTTGGTGAGTTAAGTCTGTTTTAAAAAAATCCATTCTCAAATTCTTCTGTACACAATCAGCATTTCATCACTACAAAAATAAAGGAAGATTTAAACCAAGAAAATAAAGCAGCTCTATCTTCAATTTTGGTCTTAGTTACAAAAACATCTTACAAAGCTTTGCCCTGATACACCATTAAGTGTTCTCAAAGATTTGGAATAGTATTTCCATTAACCAGCTTTCACAAGTTAATAGACTATTAAGACGAATATTAGATACCTGAACTTTTCTTATGTTCTTCTATTTTGCTTAACTCTTGTATGCACATCTACATTTCACAAAAATAAAACTACAGCATTAAACTTTGTGCAATGTTTAAGAAAATTCTTAGAACATTTTAATAAATATAAAAAAGGTTTAAATTCTTTCCCACCCACAAGGATGTCTGCACCTGAAAAAATGTGATTTACTTTGAAGTCTTATTTATATAAAATTAACTTAAAGGGAGAAAAGATGACCTTAGATAGAAAACTGCCTTTTTGTGGTTTTATTACTTGAAGACCACCTATATTCAGAATTGTTTGCAAAAGTTAATTTCTGGTCATTAAAGACAGTTGATTCTGCACATGGTAAACATAAGCTGAGCACTGATTGCATATAAAATATACAAATGCTCATTAAAGACAGTGGTATTGTGGTTATATATGGTTTGTTTCATATAGTTTGGTAACATTGAAGTATAGCTTGTCAAGTGTCCCACACATTGATATAAAAACTACCTTATATACTTGTTCAAAGTACCAGTGGGTACTAGACGGCCTGAAGGCAGAATACACTTACACATGCGTTTCAATGTATGAATGAGTGTGTGTTAGAGAGGAAGTGATTACATCTACTTCAGAAGAAATACTTAATGGGTCATTTGAGATGCTGTTTTGACAGATATCCATAAAAAGGTCGAGGTACATCTGCTTCCATTGTTGGAATTCTTTAGATGTCAAGTCTGGATTGTCTAGGACTTTATCAATAATGGCTACTTCCCCTTCTCTGGCCTGAAAAGCAAAGAGATTCAACAGTTAAGATGAAGACAAACTTTTATGAAAGTTTACAATAAAAAGTTAATAGGTAAGACATTAAGCCCATAAGATACAGTTTTCATATATTCACACTCAGCTACTGAGACTCAAATCCTGGTGTACTTTCTTCCACCCCCTAGGTATGACTGATATTGGCCACTTTGTATGAATTCATTTTTCTCTTGTCCTAGCTTGTTGCTCATCTCTGCCTATGGAAAGCTTCCTCAGTCTTTAAGATCCAGTTCAGGGACCAGTAGATGGCATAATGGTTACATTACTGTAGTCAACTGCAGTTCGAATCCTGGACCCAGCAGCTGAAAACTCATGCTGGGCGTGTGTGCATGCATACCCAAAATCCCTAGAGGAGAATGGAGGAGAAAGGATTGTGGTGTGCCCCCCCCCCCGGGGGGGGGAGTTCTCGCTTTCTGTTTCTCTGGATAGTGCACATGCCCTATTAGTGAAAATTTCTCTTTTAAAAAAAGATCCAGTTCAAAAATCTCTCATTTTTTGAAATCCTCCTTAAATACTTGGAAAAAAGGTTTCCTTCCTCATTTATGTCCCTATATTACTGCATCACTGCCACTGAGTAGACTTATCACAGTCTATCTCTTCAGTTACATTTGCATCTGTCCTACCTCTCCTGCTATCTAGGAAGTTTCTCATGCATGAATGAGAGAGAATTACATAATTCTTGCTGTGTGAATGTCATGGCTTCTTTCCTCTAGCAATGGGGACCTGCAATGGAGAATGGGTCTCTCTCCAGGTTAGAGGTCAGGTCTCAGATGAAGACTAAGCTTTGTTTTGGTATAACTCACTAAGGTACATCTATCAACTATGGGAGAAGATAATCTCCTAGGTAGAAGGTGAGATAGAGAAACAGTTAATATAGCCTGAGAAGCATAGTCTTGCCTTTTATGGACCCACAGAAGGGTTAAGGAAGTCTCTGAAATATTCTGAGGGAACTAAGAAGTCATACCTCTATGCCAGCCATATTTGGGAGAGAGATAGCAATATGTCGTTTAGGTCTCTGTGGTCATACAGAATATAGAACAAGGCTAAGACTGAAGGTTTTGTGTTTTTCCTGTGCTGAGGAGGCTTGTTAAACTTCCAGGAGGACCGGGAACCAGCAGTTAGCGTAATGGCTATGTCGCTGGACTCCCACGTAGTCGACTGCGGTTCGTGTCCCGGACCTGGTGGCTTAAAACTCACGCCGGGCGCGTGTGCGTGCGTGCCCAAGATCCCGAGAGGAGAATGGAGGAGAAGGGATTGCAGCGTGACCATCCCCCCTGGGGGGTGATTTCTCGCTTTCTGTCTCTATGTCTCTCTCTGTCTGTCTGGCGAGCGCACGCGCCCTACAGTGAAAAATCTCTCCAAAAAAAAAAAAATTCCAGGAGGACCCAGATGGTGGTACAGTGGTAAAATTGCAAGGCTGACCCCCATGCAAGGGTTTGGGTTCACATCTGGAGACATCCGTGAGTATGCTGGGCACACACTTGACCCTAAGCCTGGGCTGGCTGAGGCTGTGGGTGGATCATGGTATCAAGACCCTGTTTGGGGTTCTCTCTCTCTTTCTGTCTTTCTTGCTCTCTATCTCTACTACTCATAGAATAAATAAAAAGTAAACTTTAAAAAATTATAGGAACTAGACATACCTAGAGTTACTTGTTAATTGTCCTTCCTGAATAAATTTCATTCCTTATTAATTTTCCATGCCCCAAAGTAGAGGGTTCTGTAGTTAATTTTTAACCAACGAGGGATATTTCTTCAGTGACTTTTTTTCTGGCTATCTTTCTTTATCCCAGAGAGCTGAGAACAACATCATGTACCTGGTGATTCATTAATAGTTATTGAACTGAGATTAACAGCAGTTCATATTCTCTTTTGAGTGGAAGAAGATATTTTGGGGGAATTTGCACAACATAAAAGATAGGGGAAAGGAGCTGAGAGAGGGGGAGAGGATTAGGTCTATAAGCTATGTGAACCTGACTTGCTTCAAAATGCCTGTCTCCCTTCTAAACCAGGCAGTTTGGAATTGGAGGGGAGGAAAGGGTGAATGAGGATATCTTTGGAGTAGGGCTGGCTACTAGAATTATGAATATTATAACTCTCTTTAAAATGCTGATCTTGGTTACCAAAAGTCCATTATGTTTTCCCATGGGTTTGCAGTAATAGTTTCATGAATACCAAGTAAAAGCTAATTGACCCTGAAAACCTGACTGTTTACTACCTGAAATTTTTTTCAAATAATTCACTTTCTCCTTTACTTGATTTCTTTGGTATTCTCCTATATTTCAGAATTACAAAATCTCAGCAGCATGCCATGGTTCTGAAGTATTTCCCAAAAGGAACCCTTTGACCTTTTGACTTCTGAAATTACTGTATCACATACTCTGTATGGTGGTTTTTTTTGGTTTTTAAGTTTTCTAGGGTGCAGGGCCTGTGTGATGGGTCCACTCCTCCACCCTTCCCTTTCTCCCCACAATCACAGTGAGGGGGTGCACTTATCTGCCTCTTTCTTCAACTTCCGGCCTCTCGCTTCCCCATCTCCTCCCCAATCTGGGGGTGGCATAATAAGAAGACTGGAGACAATGTAAGCAACTCACAGAAATGTATAATAGGAAAGGAACATGTGACTTGGGAGCTGATAGTGTAAACAGAATAATTATAAAATCTCTACATGGAACATGAATCACTGTGGCTTTACTCCAAATGCGCTATAGTTCATGTAAGGAATAGTCACGAAATGATCTCAAACCCTTTTAGCACCCACTATTGCATTCTGCAGGCATGCTGTGTTCTTTTAATAATGCTAATAATTCTGCGACACAGTATATTTATCTTAGGAAATTGAAAAACTGAGGAATAACACTAGTCCTGCATTTTGGGGAAAAAATTTAATTATATCCTGTTTTCTCCTAGAATTAGGTCTCTAACTTTTAGTCAGTGCTTTGAGACATTAATGAAAAGTTAAAATCATCTCCTTTTTACCACTGACATAGGAACAGCTCCGTTTCAAGCTCTTCCTGTTTCCCTCTTTCTCTTCTCAACCCTCCATTTTATATTTCTTTAAAACATTTTTAAAAATAATTTTTATTTAAATGAGTGAGAGGCAGAGACAGCATCCCAAACAGGGTAGACTCTGCCACCCCAAGTCTTGGCCAGCCCAGGACCATAGGCATGGCCAGGTATATGCCTGGTGTACTCAGGAAGGTCTTTAAATGCATATGAACTAGGAACCTTTCTGTGTGGACCAGTCTCACAGAATGAAGTCGTGCCATTATCAAAACCCCACCATTTATATTTCTTAACCTATAGTATCTGATAATCTACTTTTCAGTTCAAGAATGAATCTCTTCGAAGGATTTTCTTCTTCCATTTCATAGCTTACCTTTAAAGTGCTTTTGAGAATTCTCAGTCTGTGTAGTTTTTCATTCATTACAGGATCATTACATCTTTTTATAAATGATAGCTTGTATTCCATCTTGGTTGAAATGCGATGTTCTCCTAGTGGTGACAGACTGGCTTGCTCCAGTGCCCTGTATAAATCTTGCAGTGAGTCTCCTAAATTTTCTTCCCTACTTTCACCTGCAAGGCCCAAAATAAGAGAGAGAGAGAGAGAGAGAGAGAGAGAGAGAGAGAGAGGAGAGGGAAAGAAGTGAATCCAGTGTAATAAAGTTATTTGACACTCTGAAAATCTACTAAAAAAATCAAAAGTATCTGGAAAACAGGATAACAAATGACTGGGAAACACTATTATATTAAAAAACAAGAACAACGAAAAACCCACAGCTTCTAGTTAAACTGGGTAAGATTTGCTACAGGTAGCTAATTGTTTTAGAATGATCAAATTCTAGGATTCTTTGATTAACCATATAGTCTCTTGATAGCAAATCACCATATATATCTTGAGTTCATTAAGTTCAAAGAATTAGAGTATAAAATGTCTACAACATGGAGAAAATCCTGCATATAATTTAATATTTTAAAACATGAATATCCCTTATTATTATACTGATAAGCATAGAAGTGCTGACTAATAGAGCTTTCCTGGTTTAGCAATACTGAGTGATTTTCACATTTTTCCAGACTTCATAAGGTGGAATGACATTCATTGGAATACATTTGATGATAAAAATCTTCCAACTGTGCCATAGATTATGATGGCTACAGTAATGCCTGGTACATTATAAATATAGTAGCTGATCATAAATTATAATCAGTAACAATGTTTTAATTATAATAATAAAATAGGGGGGTATGTTTATATGTAAATTTAAGGCGAAATCTGGCACATACTAAGTATCTAGCATTTGTAAGACCCGGGGGGAAAATACTCCAATCAAAATTTTTGAGAAAAAAATGAGAGACTGATTTGGATAAGGATGTTAGATCTAGCTGAATCTATAAAACTCCCATCTTGCTTTTTAATTGCTTGAATACTGTTGTCATGTCATATATTTCTTAATAATGAAAAACCAAGATGAACTAATTTTTCTTAGAGTGGTAGATTGCAATAGGGCTATATCATATTTCTTTTAATAGATAGCCAGAGTCATATTTAGGAATACTAATTATATTGGTCCCATGAGTAAATACGGAATATTATCCATTCCACTATAGTTTATGTGAATATTTTTAAGTTTTCTAATTGTTGAAGAAAAGGTTTCCTAATTGTTAATACTACTAGCCAACATTTAGATGTTCCAGGGAATTGGGTAAATGCTTAACATTTATGATCGCATTTAATCCTTACAACAATACTAAGAGTAGAACTATTTGATTTTCATTTTGTAGCAGGTAAGTACTTTGTTCAAGGTCACACCTTTGTATGTGGTAGAGCTAGAATTTCAATTGGGCAATAACAATTTATATACTGTTTTTTTTTCCAGTAACTATTTGAACTATATATTTAACAAGTGGGTGATAATGCATTTGAGAGTCACTTAAAATGCAGCATTCTAAATTAAAAAAACAAATAAACAAACAAAGAAATATACCTAAAACTGCTAAAAAGGCCCAAGGCATATAGTACTTTAACTTGAAGAGATCACCTTTAGGATTAAAAAGAAACTTTATTAAGATACCATATTCAACTTTCCAGCTTTGCTACTGAGGTTAGCATCTAATGGTAGGCATGACGAATGAGCCCTTCCATTAGAAAATTCCTTGTTATCATCAGCACAAGCTATCACTAAGTCCTCTATAATAAATTTAAACATCCTAACCATATTTCTAAGTGCACTAAATCAAAACTATAATCTAAAAATACAAAAATCCTGTTAAATAACAGCTTTTTAATTCTGTTGGCTCACCCTTAAATGTTTTTAACATCTAGCAGATTTTGAGGGATGAGTAGATGAAAGGCTATAAAGAGGAGGAACTGCTTTATGGGTTAAGAGCAAGATGGAAGCAAGATGGGGAATTTTAACCAAGAATGGTTTGGAATGACAAAGGCAAAAAATCATATGATCATTTAGAGTAACTAAATAGAGCTATAAAAACAAGGACACATTTGAACAGCATAATTTCATTTCATAAAATCATAGGCCAGGAAAGGACCCTGAGGAATTATTTAATAGTTATTCTTTGTGCCTCAAGACCAGACTGTAGCTAAAGCCAGATGTAATTCATAGAGCAGAAGGTGGGGTACAAATGGGAGGCCTAACAGATGTGAATTATAGTAGTTATCAGGTGGCTTAATGTGTTATTACATTTTCAGTTCTAGAAAGAAGCTGAGGGGAAAAAAGGGATTCAGATTATAAATTTAGGATTTAAGGGAGACTCAAGTATTTTTATGTAGAAAATTTTTATTCTAAGAGAACCTTCCTCCATGTTACCTAACACTGCAGGGTGTATATATTTTGTTTAAAAAATACTGTGACCAAGTTTGCTCCCCACTCCCACCATTCTTGAAGCTAGGAATACTGGGACAGATGATTGATTTTTTAAAAAAAATCAATAGAGTTTTACTTTAAGAAGGATAAGTTTAATATAAAAAGTTATATACATCGTTGTTAAAAAATAAAAACTGAAAGTCCCCCCCCCCACCTCTTCTTGTCATTGTAGGGGAGAAAAGTATTCAATCAAAAGACAACATAATTCTACAAAGAATCTGGCTTGACAGCTGTAAGAAGAATTGAGTATGGATTTCTCTCTGGGCAGCACATTTGAACAAGGAATCACAATGAGACAGAACACAGAAACATTTCCAAGTATAGTAATGGGATAGTGTGGCTCCTATCAGATAAGTATGCCCCCCAACCCCAAACCCGTACACATTGTACACATATGCAACACTGCACAAGACAGTAGTGGGATGAGTAAGGATGAGGGACTGAGATGCTGGGCTACCACAAAATACCACCGATTATTAACATTTTAAGACTAGACAAAGAGTCCCTTTATTTAGAAAGGAGGGGATTAGGGGCAGAGTCACATTATAAATCTGATTCACTGTGCTCAACAGTCAAAACAACACAGAACTCAACATTCAAGACAAAAACAGACCTTTATTTTCTTTTATAATTTTCAATTGGGTTCCTTGATTTTTCTCAGATGAATGCCAGTTAAGTCAATTGGGGCTACTGTTGCAACTGAAAGTATGAAAGCACCTTTATTTTCTTCTCTTTTTGCCCTCTTCTTCGTCTCCTTCTCACTTCTCTTCAGGCTTCTCTTTCTTTTTCAACCCTTGCTTTTCTTCTTTTAGAAGAGGCTTGCTTTGGAAGACGAGGCAAGCACTTGGTGAGGTCTGCTTCCTGAATGCCTTTGTTTCAACGTGCCAGTTCACCCATGGGAACACTGGCTGAAAACCAGCTCTTTTATGATTTGAATGAATGTTTTCTGAAAACTGGCGAAGTGTAGAAGCCCACATTCAAATCACAGGACACATATTAGGACCTCTCTGATTCGATGAGGAAGTATATTACTGCTATAATGAAATTTTAATCTTTATGCAATTTAGTCAGGAAATCTGGACCTATGCAGGAATAAATCCCCCCCATTACATTTACATTTATGACATGTAAATTAGTCCTGTGTCAGATTACATACTTTTTAATTCCAATTTTATTAAAGAATAGTGCACATATAAAATTCCCTTTCCTATATAAAATTTCAGCAGCTAATAGATTTGAGGATCATAATTAAGTTATTGATGAATTGTATTCTGTGCCAAGGCAGGGTCATTTCTGGCTGTCACATACTTGGCAAGGGTGAAAGAAGATTCTCTTTATGGTCTCATTTATATTCTGCTCTACTATGAAATACTGTGAATCTAGAAGTACAGTGAACATTGACATTGCTACAGTTCACCATTTGGTTCTTTCAGGTTGCATGTGGTCTGGTCACCAGGTAGTAAGTGGTAAAGAAAAACTCAAATCAAATATTAGCTAGTGAAAAAAACTAGTTTGTTGAAATCTCTTACAAACTGCTTATTAGTAGATGACAATACATTTCTTAAATACCAAAACTTGGTTGAAATATTTCCTTAAATTTGGGCTCAGTGGTTTATAAACTTGGTGTATCCTTACCAGTTAAAATGTTTCTGTTTTTGATAACTTATATACATGTGTTACTCTATGATAATAAATAGATGCTATAAAACATAAACAGAAAAGATATCCCAAAAGATGAGTTACATAATCTGAGGAAAAATTCTAATATTTTTTTCTTCCTGTACCTCAGTAGATCCTTGTGTATTCTCCTTCAGCGAACTAGATTAGATTGTGCCTTTCCGGTGATTGAACTGCATCTCGATGATGTCTGCATTTCCCAGTCTTCTGCCTGGCACTGTGTCTCATGCACCCAACACATTCAAATGGAGTGATGGTTTTCTCTACTTTATACACTAAGTAGTCCAAAGGGGGTTCCCTATCAGGTGACTGTGTAATCATCAGAACAGTCTATTGTGGAATACTGTCCATGGTTTTTTTTTTTTTTTTAGAGAAATTGAGTAGAGAATTCTTGGCAATCTAAAATTTCACTTTGGTCTCCTCCCAATTTCCCTGCCCCTGCAATGACAACGTTGAAGGATAGTAAAAAATGAAAACAAAACAAATAAGGGTATCAATTGGGCTCTTGAAGAACTAAGCCATCAAAGGGTAATGAATTCTGATACGTATTTCGGAAGAGAACTGTGCTCTTTTAAAATTGGACAATGATGTCCTAGTGGAAACAGTTGTTCTTTCCACAACACAGCTGTGTAATGAGCACAGAAGGTTGGGAAAGGTTAAATCACAAATGGGAAAGAAGGCTGGACATAGTAGTATTAGTCACCAGTCAAATTTGTTAGGCATTTGTTCTTGTACAACCACAGAGTGCTTTAAGGCTTCCAGGCTAATGATATCAAGTATGTGGAATACTATTCTTGTCACAAAGGGCAATTAACATTTGCATTGAGACCACAAGAATATTATCTATGAATACTAATTTACTAGCATGCCAAAATGAACTACTTATTTACATGTAAGTTGACAAACTTCTAATGGATTCAATGTCTTTGGTTTTATCCTAAAGATGACTAAGTATTCAGGGATCTACATGATAAGTTGAATTGTTTTATAATTAAATACGAGCTCTCTTAATCCATACTTTTATATAAGTTAGTTAACTATGCCTAGCATTATAAAACTGGGGGGAGAGGGAAGTTTGCTACATGATAAAAAAAAAGGTATACGATTTTAAAAGCTGGCTTTTTATCCTCCATCTATAATCAACTACAAGTTTCATAATTAGAAGTAATTCATTTATATACTTTTAGGCAAAATAACAATACCCAAGCATTACTATTCCATAATAGTTTCTTTGATGAAAGAAAAATCAACTTTAGGAAAAAAAAGAAAACACTTGATTTTCTCAACAGATAGTTTGAAGGTCTCCACAAACATTGTTAAGTAGGTTTTTGAAGAACAGGTAAAGCCCATTCTTATAAGAATGACAATGTGCTTCACCAAAATCAAATATGACCCAGTATGTGTCTGTCAATTCCTTCTTTAAGACATGAAAGCTTGGGACCAGCAGTTAGTGTAATGGCTATGTTGCTGGACTCCCACGTAGTTGACTGCGGTTTGCATCCCAGACCCCGTGGCTTAAAACTCATGCTGGGCGCGTGTGCGTGCGTACCCAAGATCCCGAGAGGAGAAGGGATTGCGGCGTGGCCATCTCCCCTGGGGGGTGATTTCTCGCTCTCTGTCTCTCTGTCTCTCTCTCTGTCTGGCGAGCGCACGCTCCCTTTAGCAAAAACCTCAAAAAAACAACAACCCCCCCCCAAAACCCCCCCAAAAAAACATGAAAGCTTACTTTCATAAATATGTGACAAAGAGAGAGAGCTGAAATTTATTCTATACTTCTTTCTCTGAGCATGTAATTCCTGTCAAATTATGTATTTTAATGATACAAATATGACAGTGGTTGAATTTTCATCAAGGTACTATAGTAGTTTTATGATTAATACTTTAGATGGCAAAATCTTGGTGTCCTTAGCATTGATTTATTGATGTAAAGATGAGAAGGGGCTTTGAAGGACAATAATAAATATAAATGACAGAGTCTAGATTTAACCATGGAATTTAGAAAATTTAACCTGTAGAGACATGGAGGTCAAGGTACCTGACTCTGAAGCAGAAATTCATAAGGGGACAGTTTGAAACCCAACCTAGGAGATAAGTATACTTGAAAATTAATGTAGAGTCATCATATTCCTTAGTGAGAAAAAAACTAAAATTCTTCAGATCATAAAATTTTTACTATGACTAGAACAGGGAGAATGACCCAAGACAATCCCATTAATATTAAATGCAAAAAAAAGCTTTTTTGATGGATTTCTACATACCAGAACCATCATTATTTATATATACTTAAAAAAAAACACATTAAAATGGCTAGTGCACAGAGGCAATTGTAAGGCAGATCAATGTGATTTTATTCACAACACAAATTCCATTTGTGAGAAAGAAGCATAGATTTACTTCTCTTTAGAAAGATATTTACTATCACGCATACTTAGCAAATTATTTAGCTATCTAAAAAGATCTGATACCAATTGGTAATATTTTTATTTTTAAGTAATTTATCTTTTTACAGGTATTCACATTATGCAATACCACACACTGCGGCGACAGGAAGAAAAAAAAACATTTCAAAATACAATGTTAAATTATCTGTTCATTGCACAGTATGAAATATTCATTAATTAGCATTGAAATTATTACAGTGTATCTTATCCAACTAAAGGAAATTTCACATCCACTACAGAAGAAAAATAAGCAATATTGAGTCACAGAGGACCCAGTTACATAGTTTTAAATAATACTTGAAGCCAGTTTGAAAAACATCCAGACAAAATACTTTTTCAAAAATGAAAACCATAGCCTGTAGATTTGGAATATTTTACAGAAAAGAATAGCTCATGCCTGTCCTAAGAGGCAACACCACTTGGATACAAGTGCCAAGAAATAAGGAGAAAGTTAGGATTTTAGCTGAGGAATCTAACAAAGCCTGGCATGAGGAATTTTCTTCATTAGTGTCACTGAAAGCATCTCTGTGTTGCACCTGAATACACTTTATAATAGAATAAACATTAAGTTTCAGAGCAGGTTGTGTATACCCTGCCTTAATAGATTACACTTAATTTAGTACAATACAGCACGTCAAATTTTAAAAATGCAAAATACACTTAATACAGAATTTGCTTCCTCTGCTTTGCCTTAAAGAGGCCATCGAAGAGTCCATTAAACAGCCAGGATTTTCTAGTTACTGGAGATGTTCCCTCTCTTTTCCTGGTGTCAGGAGAACACAACTGAGGTGTCACCACACAGAGCCCTTCCCCAGTCAAAACCCTTTCCCCTTCTGTTCTCTCACAGAAACAGCAGTTTTCTGATACTGTGCTCCATCTTGATTGATTTTGATCTTATGCTAGTCCCAATGTAGAAAGCGCACATTCTTCTTAAGAGTGGCCTGCCCTTCTGATATCCCTTTGGGGAGGCCCCCAATCCAAAACACTTGATGATCTAAGCTTTTTACAAGTCTGTTTTCTGTTATAAACAGCAAGGACGAGGCCATTTTAGTTGCTTGCAAGAGGTTGATGTTGAGTCTGCGCCGTGCCGACTCTCTCCGATCTAAATTCTCTAAACATTAGCTTATCAATCTGCGAGTCCAATGGGTTGAGTGCCAACAGAAGTGGATCCGATTTGGCATGGAGAGGTTCTACCAACTCTCGCAGTGTATTAGCCTAATATGATAAAGCAGTGATACAATATGATGAAAGACCTGCGAGTGCCATTAGTTCCAAAGCACATTAGTATTTGTATTAGAAATACCATCATGCAATACCCAGGAAGAGAAAATAGAAAAATGTGGCTAGAATTGCATATGGTTTTAATACCATGTCTCTCTGTTGGCATGCAAGTCTACTTGGCCATAAATGGGACACTTTTTTGCTTTAAGCCTGGCTGCCTGGAAATGCCAATCTTCCTAACATATACAATAACACACAGTCTAAATAAATCTTTTCCCACCTCTATACTTGACTTGTATATATGCATCTGTCATTTTAATTAAAAAAGTTTATCTTAAAATATTCTCCATACACATGTAAAATGACCAGTCTCTCAAGAAAATTAAAATGTATGTCTATACAAGATCCTCAAATTCCTCCTGTCAAAAAAAGTATAAGGAAAGATTTTTCTGGTCTTCTGACCAGAAGGCTGACTACCCTGAGAAGTAAGCTATTATGTCTTAATTGAAAAGATAGTGAGACAGCCCCGGTGGGATTGCTCTGATGAGGAAGCCACACGGTGGATAAGAGAAAGTGAAGAGAAATGAAGAGCAGTAACAGAGTAAAATTTATGAAGGTGACCTTTATGAAGGTCAAGTTAAGAAGCAGGAGACTGAAGTTTCTGAATGACCTGAGAAACTAAGAACAATTTGGAATGAAATAAACTGCAGTTTTACTTATTTTACCTTGGATCTTAAGGAATCCAAATATTGTCAGCAGGTACAAATAATACATACATAGACACGTACCTATATATATCTATATAGAAAGATAGATATGTATATATATCTAGCCTAGGATAGATTTTTATCTGCAACATCTTGTGGTATCTTTTGAGTTGCATGCAAAAGGAACAAACTGGAAGAGGGAATAAAAAGAGCATGTCCATTACTACCTCCTTAGAAAATGGGAGAGGCCTGTGTTGTCCATAACACTGATATCTAGATGAGTTACAGCCCTGTTCAGAAATTAGTGCAGATAAGTTTTTGTTTATCACATCATACACTTTTTTGAAGAAAAGAGGCCGAGAACTAAGTAATATTTGTATATAGGTCAAATGAAACAAAAGATAACACCTCATTTTTTATAATATTGGAATACTGTAGTGCTAGCTCTAGCTTCTACCATTTTGTTTCATAGGTCAAATGGAATTTCCAAATCTAAACTGTTATTAATGTATCTATGCAGTTCAAATATTTGGTACATTGCCCATTTAACCCATGCTAAACTGAATTAGAGCCCTGCTATTTATGTCATGCTTAGTTACATTTGAAACACTGTTTCCATAGGACTGCTGAATTCTGCTCCCAAAGACCATGTCCTCAGCTTAGTCACTACCGTGCAGGATGGTGGGCATGAATCGCTGTTTCAAAATGGCTACAGCTAGTTACCAGTCTGTGTATATTAGCTTAAGAGAAGATAATTCCCTAGGGAGGGCATCTCTTCAACTACTAGTGGTCAGTGCCACAGGCTATAGAATCTCAGGAATTGGTGTGAGGTGTTCTTGTTAAACAGATTTCTGGTTCCTACTTCTCTTCTGCTGAATCAGGACTTCTGGGTAGGGAACTCAGAAATGTGCATTTTAAATAAGCAGCCCAGGTGATTCTTGTGCCTACGGTAGTTTGAAACCTCCTTCATTAGGCCAGTCTCATTGGAATGGGCTACCCAGTGGATTGGGCTGGTTAGGGTGATGCCAATTTTTGTACTGCATATACAAGTAATTTCTAAGTCAGGAGGCCTGAGGCTGGGGACTTCACATAGCATTTTATTTTAGTCTCATCGCCACTATTACATTGTATCACACGGTTCATACAATTTCAGGGTTTTTGCTGAGGCATCTTGTGGGAATTTCTTGGCTTACAAAAGTTATGGCAAAATTAAAGAGGCCTTGGTAAACTGCTTGAATGAATTCTTTAAAGCTATACATTTGTGTAGTGTTAAACAGACCAAATTTATTTATTTATTTATTTTAGAGACTTACTTTATTTAATGTTATTCATCATTATTATTTTTAATTTGATGAGAGAGAGAGAGAGAGAGAGAGAGAGAGAGAGAGAGAAAAGGGAAAGCAAGCCACCAGGTCTGGTACTTGAACTGCAGTTGGCCATGAGAGAGCCTAGCACCTTAACTACCATGCCACCTGCCGACCCATCAAAATTATTTATTTATTTTGTTTTTATTTTCTTTCTTTCTTTTCTTTTCTTTTCTTTTTTTTTTTTTTGAGATTTTTTTGCTATAGGGCACGTGAGCTCACCAGGAAGACAGAGAGAGATAGAGAGACAGAAAGCGAGAAATCACCTCCCTGGTGGGGGGAGGGTGGCCACACTGCAATCCCTTCTCCTCCATTCTCCCCTTGGGATCTTGAGCTCACATGCACACGCGCCCGGAGTCCAGGACTAGAACTGTGGTCGACTATGTGGGAGTCCAGCGACACAGCCATTACACCAACTGCTGGTCCCTCAAATTTATTTTTGAAGCAAGAAGAACAACTACAAAGATACTCTTAGACTCAACTCCATTGAATGAACTTTATGTCTGGTATGTGCCTTATGAATCTAAAGTAATGCACTGGAGAGCCAGATGGGTCAGAGGCAAGGGCATAAAGGGCTGCTGAGATATGGCTAATCTATATGAAATTTCTAAAAACACAAAAGCAATAATACTTCAGAATTATCTTCAATAGATAATAACCCATTTTTTGTCCCATAAGTGACTTGCCTCTCTATTTTTCTCCTTAATGCCCTTCCTCAGACTCTACTCCTTCACCCACCCTCTTCCAACTGGACTGGTGAGAAATGTACACATGTTGGGATATTCACTTTGCAAGCTAAGTAACATGTGATTGAATGTATAAAAGAAATTGAAATAAAAAAATTAAAGGAAAAAAACAAAAACACAAAAGCAAACCCACAAGATACCATGCTATGAGACTTGTTTGACTTCTCTGAATCTCACTTTTATGTCTTTAACTTTTTTCAAGTTCCATTTTGATTCTCAATACTCTGCTTTTCTCTCTTTTGTGTTTTTGTTAGGCTTTCTTTCTTTGTGTTTAATTACCTACTTCTACCCTTCTTTTTTGTAGCTGACTTCATTTATCCTCACTCAAATGAGCAAAATATTCATATCAGTCAAAATTATTTATTATAGTTTCAGAAGAATTATATTCCTATCTCATACAAGGGCAAATATTTCTTTAAAAAAGGCACCAAAACATAAATTGTATGGTTTTTGATTATTTTATTTTACTTTGGCTGACATAGTAACTATAAATATGCAGTGGTCTCTTGATATCCATTGGGGATTGGTTCCAGGACTCCACCCCCACACCAAAACCTGTGGATATTCAAGTTTCTTACGTAAAATGTACTATTTGCCTAGAACCTATGCACATCCTCCCATATACTTTCAGTTATCTCAAAATTACTTACAACATCTAATATAAGGTAAATTTTATGTGAATAGTTACACTGTATTTTAAATTTTGTATTATTTTTAATTGCTCTACTGTTATTTATTTTTGTATACTGTATTTTCAATCCATAATTGGTTGAATGTGTGATACAGAACTTACGAATATGAAAGGCTGACCTTATTCCCTACTCCTATTAAAATAAATTTCACTATTTCCAAGCTTTTAAACAACAAAATTTGGAGACAATAGCAACATATCTCTGCTACCCCAAATAAAACCAGTTCATATTTCTGTTTGGTATTTTAGTTAACAAATATTTATTAACCTTATTTTCATCACTGAAACCTTTAATTGTGAGGCCACTAAATTAACTGGACCAGAAGAAACAGATTTCCTTTCCCTGTTACTATACACTGAATGATGTAAACAACAAAATTTGGAGACAATAGCAACATATCTCTGCTACCCCAAATAAAACCAGTTCATATTTCTGTTTGGTATTTTAGTTAACAAATATTTATTAACCTTATTTTCATCACTGAAACCTTTAATTGTGAGGCCACTAAATTAACTGGACCAGAAGAAACAGATTTCCTTTCCCTGTTACTATACACTGAATGATGAACTCAGATATAATGCCACATTGCATCATTCTATATAGAATGACTTATTCCAGTGTGGATCAATTTCCAATGCAAGTTCTTTAGCACACAGATTGAATTCACAATTTTGTAGAAAACGTTCATTTCACCTTTCACCTTTTGCTTTGTGAATTTAAAAATTTTCCTCCTAAGGGCTACTCAATCAGCAGAAATATTGGGTTGTCAAGAAAGTCATGACACATTTTTGCACAGAAAAACAGACAAATACGCCATGATTTTCCTGACAACCTAACATAAATTCTGGAAATATAAGTTTAAGAAATATAATCTAGTTTCTAATAGTGTACCTGCTAGAAATAGTTGATGATCCTTCAATCAAATGGGTGAGGATTATAGGTGGAGGCACAGGCATTTGCAAGAGAATGACTACGTTTAAATGCAAAAATAGATTTAGAAAATCTTTTCCTTAACAAATGAGAAGAAAATACTTGAAAATATAAATAAAAACTTTTTCAGCCATGTGAGCACTTAGGAAGAGTCTTCTGTCTGAGTTCTAAAAGGGAATTTAGCTTCATTTTTAGTAAGCTTGATGGCAAATTTAAGGGCAAAGTCATAGACTAGGTGTCTTAAACTGCTGGAAGATAAGAAGGACACCACCAGCAGCTATCCAAGCATATCAACAGTAAGACAGGAAAAACTCCTGGGCGAGTATAATTGTTTTGTCCTTTTTTTTTTTTTTTTTAAAGTCTTATTATCTGGAGTCTCCCCTTCTTCTAAATGTATGTGTTTATATTTTTCTTTTTTGAAAAGCAAGGATATCTAACACCATGAAGTGACAGTGATAATTACTTTTCACAATGTAAGGATTAGAAACAGTGAGTTGATACCCTCCTTCAGAATGATCAGACCAAAAGAGGGATTTGTTAATAGTGGCTTGAGCATAATATGCTGTCCAAATTTTGAATGCCTATTTTCTTGCAAAAGGTCGAGTTCAAAAAGACAAGAAATCTGGGAACCAGCAGTTAGCGTAATGGTTATGCTATTGGACTCCCACGTAGTTGACTGCGGTTCGTGTCCCGGACCCGGTGGGTTAAAACTCACGCCAGGCGTGTGTGCGTGCGTGCCCAAGATCCCGAGAGGAGAATGGAGGAGAAGGGATTGCGGCGTGACCATCCCCCCTGGGGGGTGATTTCTCGCTTTCTGTCTCTATGTCTCTCTCTGTCTGTCTGGCGAGTGCACACACCCTATAGCGAAAACCTCTCAAAAAAAAAAAAAAGAGACAAGAAATCTATTTTTAAAAAATTTACTCATTTTTAATTTAGTGCCATAAGGGGAAAGGAATTGGAAAAACCTTTATTTTATTTATTTATTTATTTATTTTGTGGACAAGGAGCAACATTCTCACAATAAAGTATTCTTTTTGAAAATAAAGTGATTAGTAGTGAAAATTAATACAGTTTGTGTTTATACCATGTGGGAAGCTCTTTAATTAGAAATTCCAAACAGAGGTTGACGAGCCCTGCCTCAGACAAAACAGATAAGGAAATAATGTAGCCAGATAATCCAAATGTTCCTCTTAATTGTCAAATCACAATTTCATCTTGTATGTATCATTCACAGGAGATGGAGTATTTCCTCATGAAAGGAGTATTTCATCTCAATGTACCTACTAGTGGGTTGACTTGCAGAAAAACACGTCATGACTTTCCCAAGAACTTAATACTAAGGTCTTTTATGTGTAATAATCACTGAAGTACTTAATAAGTTTATTCAATTTGCCATCGGTTTATTTTCAATAAAGTTTCTATAGATAGTTCAGAAAATATGTACTATGGAACTTTTACACATTATACTGTCTTTCTTTCTTTCTTTCTTTCTTTCTTTCTTTCTTTCTTTCTTTGTTTCTTTCTTTCTTTGTTTCTTTCTTTCTTTGTTTCTTTCTTTCTTTGTTTCTTTCTTTCTTTGTTTCTTTCTTTCTTTGTTTCTTTCTTTCTTTGTTTCTTTCTTTCTTTGTTTCTTTCTTTCTTTGTTTCTTTCTTTCTTTGTTTCTTTCTTTCTTTGTTTCTTTCTTTCTTTCTTTTTGGAGAGGTTTTTGCTATAGTGCACATGCACTCGCCAGAAAGACAGAGACAGAGAGACAGAGAGACAGAAAGTGAGAAATCACACCCCAGGGCGATGGCCACGCTGTGATCCCTTCTCCTCCATTCTCCTCTCAGGATCTTGGGCATGCACGCACATGCGCCGGCCTGAGCTTAAGCCACCAGGTCCGGGACTCAAACTGCGGTTGACTACATGGGAGTCCAGCAACGTAGCCATTACACTATCTGCTGGTCCCCAAATTATACTGTCTTTACAAATGTCACCATTCAGATTTTAAAGTGGAAAATGGGAGAAATTATTTTTTAAAAAAAGCTTATTTATTCATGATAGAGTGTGGGAATGCACATGAGTGAGTGAAAGAGAGAGAGAGAGAGAGTGAGAGAATCTCAACAGGGTCTCATGATATTATGATCCCCTTTCCCTGGGCCTCCATGCTCTTCAGGATTTTGGGCATACCTGCAAATATCCCATGCATGGTTTCAGATCAACCAGGGCATCTGAACCCTCAGCCAACCATATGGCTTCCAATACTGCAGTTCAGTTTGCTATGGACTGTGCCATTGAGCTATGCTAAGGAATTAATTTTTTATAGATATATACTGTTCAGTAAGGATTAAAAGGTTGTCTATGTGTGTGTGTGCACACATGTGTGCATGTGTTTTTTTCATCAAATGTTAGGGATAAATATCCAAAAGAGTAGTCTTACTTCAAAGACTTCATGATATAGTTGTACAACCCTTTCCCATCTTTGTCTTAAAAGTTTATAGTTGAGAATTATCCACTTGTCTTATTATTTGACCTTCATCTCTATTCATACATATTTAAAATATTTCAGTAGAGGGATTAGCAGTTAGCATAATGGCTATGTCGCTGAACTCCCACGTAGTTGACCGCGGTTTGAGTCCCGGACCCGACAGCTTAAACTCACCGGGCGCGTGTGCTTGTGTGCCCAAGATCCTGAGAGGAGAATGGAGGAGAAGGGATTGTGGTGTGGCCATCTCCCCTGGGGGGTGATTTCTCACTTTCTGTCTCTCTGTTTCTCTCTGTCTTTCTGGTGAGTGCATGTGCCCTATAGCATAAACCTCTCAAAAAAAAAATCAGTAGACAATATTATTTTGAGGTTATTGAAAGAGTCATGTTAAACTCCAATGAGGCAACTTTAGTAAAAATAATCATTCCTGGTAAGGTTTTCTTTTATCAGTGTGGGTGGATGGAAGTCTATTGGTCGACTAATTTGCTTTTGTCAGCTATTTTATGATGAATAATTATTTATTTTAAAATAATCTCTTTGAAAATCTCGATTCTGATTGAAATAGCTATAGAGGTAATATAGCTTAAGTCTGAGACATGAACCTACTACAGGAAACAGAGTTCTTTTAACTCCCCCCCAAATTATTTAGATATTAATAATACAGGTTTAATATAATAATTTTCAACTTCTACCACCAACTTACATATTTAAATTAAAAGGATATAATTAGATAGATAATGTCAGTCTGGATGGTAATCAGCATGAAATAACTCAGTAATGAGAACTGCTGATCTGGCGAACAACTGAGTCCCACAACACTTCATAAGTGACCGTATATGGTCTCTCAAAATGAAAAGGCAAATTAGGATCAACTCTATCTAAATTGCTTCCTTTCCTATTTCTTCTAATAGGTTCTTGGTTGGTCCTTCCAAACCTATCAGGATTACTCTTTCTTACCTGGTAAGTACTCAGAAAAGCAGTTCTAACCTTAGGTGAACCTTGATACACTTAAGTGACAGGGTGGTGAATTGCCCTGAGAACACTGATTCAACTTCTATGGTCTAAGGTATTTCATTTGTCCATTACATTTGACTAGAATTCTCCAAACTGGATATTCCAGTAGAGTAACCAATAAGTATATGTGTACCCAGGGAGCTGGAGTTGTGAAGATACAGTTATTATGTTCACTCCATCAGAACTTAAAGGAAACAAAGGACTCTGTACTTATGTCCTTTTCCTAAATTGCTGATCAGCTAATTTTATCAGTGTAAATTTTGATGCTTTTTAAATTGTGTTTTTCCTGCCCAACCTCTTTAGGAAGCAATCAATTGCATGCCTTCCTAATTCTGGAAAATTTTATCTAAATACACACACGCACATACACCCCTTTCAAGCTGATGGTAACATAGATCTTTGTGAAATTTGTCATATAGATCTAGTCCACCCTATTCTTATTGTCATAGTGAATTCATGAAATGTTGTCAACGTATGACCATCTTGATTTTGGTAGGATTACTTGAGACTAAATGAGAGGAAAAAGGAGGCATTGATTTGAAAAAAGTGAGTAAAATACTAAATTCTTTTTGTTTTTCAATTGCTAGAGGGCACGGGAACTTGTGAATAAGAAAAAGAAAAATAGAGAGGATCAGATAGACAGACAGGGGGGGAAAGCATCATGGCTGGCCATGGCCATGTGGGATGTGGCTCCCTTAACAGGTCATGGGGCTGGTTCTTAAATTCTTTTTGACAAGATCACAATAGGTGGCTGTGTGCGTGTGTGTGTGTGTGTGTGTGTGTGTGTGTGTGTTGGGGAGAGAAGTAACCTGGGGGTAGAGTAGGAAAAGGAATGGTTCTTTTACTAAAAATCTAAATACATTATTTTCTCTCATGCTGTACCATTGTTTATGAAGTATGTTTAAGAACTGGAAACATATTCTTACATATTCTTACTCTGTTTTACTGAGCTTATAATAGTACCAAAAATTTGCAATATTGCCTTTTCTCTCTCAATAACTTTTAAATGTTAATGCCTTATTAATAACCTCCTTGGCATCCCAGCCTGACATTTGAGATCATTTGCTCATTATCATCACTGACAAGGGAGGAGTTGCTTTGGAGGGGCACTACCAAATTGATTTAAAGACAAACAAAAATACTTCCTGAGCAAACAAAGTGCCAAGAAAGGTAAAAAGAAAAGTCAAGAGATGTCTGTAAGAACTTAAAATCATATCTCAACAACTATTTGTCATTACTATTTTTTCACTTTTAATTAGTTATAAATCTGATCTCTTGCCTTAATGACATTTTCACTGTCTCTTTTATTTTCTAATCTGTAACAATTAAATCATAGATGACACTCATAAATTCCTATTTAGTCATCTGCATATTCCAACATTCAAATTACTTTTAGTATTCAAAATATATTGTTTTACATCATAAGTAGAATTTAATTTAGTAAAAATAATAAAATCATGTTTGTAAGAAATACAGCATGGATGTAAACAAATTAGCACAAGCATCCATTTTAATGACAAACTCAGAGTAATGAGTATTCATATTCCAGCTTGGCTGATTTAGAAATTGTTGGTTATTAAACTTTGGACCAGTAAACTCATATAACATTTGCAATGGAAAACTTCAGAATCTAAGGAAATAGAAACATTATGCTTTTTAAAAAATGTCCATAATTAAGTGTTTCTTTTCTTCTCTCCTGATAAAATTACATGGCACTGCCTTTGTAAAGAAAGTTTTACTAAAGAGTTAGAGATACGGGGAGCCAGCAGTTAGCGTAATGGCTATGTCTCTGGACTCCCACGTAGTAGACTGTGGTTCATGTCCTGGACCCGGTGGCTTCAAACTCATGGCGGGCACATATGTGTGCGTGCCCAAGATCCCGAGAGGAGAATGGAGGAGAAGGGATTGCGACGTGACCATCCCCCTTGGGGGGATGATTTCTCACTTTCTGTCTCTATGTCTCTCTCTGTCTGTCTGGCGAGCGCACGCGCCCTATAGTGAAAATCTCTCCCCCCCCCCAAAAAAAAAGAGTTAGAGATATGCTGACTCTCAATATTCTTATGGAAAAATACAAATGACTTTATAGTTACTGTAAAAGATTTCTAGCTATATCAATGTTTAACATTTAGCATCACATGTTGAATTTCACACTCACCAGCATAATTACAGAAAACTAGAGTCATATAGGAATTTCATTAGAGTGAGAGTTTCTTTTGTAAAATTCAAATGTTTGAACTGTAAGAAGGTTCCCTATATGGTACAACTTAGTTTATATTCAAATATACAAATGACTTGCTAATTTCCTGCCAGCAAACAAAACAAAATATCCAATAATTTTAATAAATTTGTTTTCCATTTGTAAATTAATGAATTTACAGAAACTTTAAGATGCTGGTTTATTCATAATACATATTTTTAAAATATTTACAATTGCATATTTCATTGAAATCAAGATTTTTGAAATTCCTATTTAGTATGCATATTAAACAAGGACCATGCTATCTTCTGTAAGTTAAAAACAGAATTATTTTAAGTCAATTTGTAGGCATGTCGAAATTAAGGGGTGAATCTGAGATTCCTAAGTTCCATTTAAGACTTTGTTACCATCTCCTTTGACTGGTGGTGCTATTGTGGAGTGGAGTGGGGTGGAATGGAAGCAAAACAATGACAGTAGCTATGGAATAATTAGTAGCTTCATAACAAATGTGCTCATTAAAGAACTTTGTGGAACTTTGGCTCTATTTGTGTTATTAGTGTATGCACACAAATACACTCACACACTAATATGTGTGAATATGTATACACACATGCACACACAGAACGTACTAGTGTGTTCCATAGATAATTCATCAGATCTATCTAGATATGCTGCAACTGGATTTATAGTGATACATTATATCAATCCTTCCTCATTAAGTCCATGTATACTTATATGACCATGGCTCTAGCATAACTTTTCTCATACTGATTTTATTGTAACTAATCTAAAAGATACCAATGTTGGATTTAGAAACAAACTTAGAAAATCCCAAACTAAAATAAAAAGCATCATTTTAAGACCACTCAGTATACATGTGTTTACTATTATTTAGGAATACTGTCACATAATTTGAAATGAAACATTATTCCTTAGTAATTGACCATACAGAGTACACACCATAAACACTAACAAAACCAGAACCTGACCAAGAAATATGTCATCATGACATTTTCTTTCTTGTTATTGTAAATTTAGGCATTGGGCTTAGAATGTCTGTTTTCTCCTTGTGGAAAATCAATAAATACTTCAAAAGCAGAGGCAGGCAGGAACTCTTCCTTAACAAAACAATATACTTTAATCATAGAAGGCCTTGGTTCCCAAGGTCTCAGTTTTAGCCATACTAGGAATGGTTTCAGATCTTAGTTGTGTGGGCAGACCTGGTTTCCATGGTGATGAAAAAGTCAGCCTGGGAAGTGGAAAGAACTGTGGTACATTGCTCCCAATAGAAACAGTCAAACCGAAGTCAAATGTGGCTTCTGCTATTTAGCATTGACAAAGCCTGAAGCTCCAGTGAGCTGGTACTTTAGCTCAGGAGTTGCCATGACAACTTGCTAAGAAAGGCGGGTTACACATACTTACATCAAATTATTACTAAGATGTCAAATCAAAAGTCAGAACATATGGGCTAAAAGTAATAATTTATTCATTATTTCTGAATCTGGGTTTTCTTAAACAGGACCTAGAAGTTCAATGGAAGCATTGCTATTCTTGCAAAATACATAAATCTAATTAGTATTACATTTTAAAGCATTCTTGCAAAATACACAATCTAATTAGTATTCCTTTTTAAAGAATCCTATGAAATAGTACTGAACAACTTTAATACTTCTTCAATCTAGAGTAAACATTCTGAAGGCAAACCTATTTAGCTGGTTAGCTCAGTAATGATTATGACACTCACATTTGCTCTTTTCTATTTTATAAAGTGCTTTTATATGCACTGTCATATAGGCAGAAAGGCAGAAAGTATGAGAATTTCATTAGAATTCACTTTAGTAATGAGTGTTTGTTTCCAACCACATACTGCATGCTATAAGTGAGTAATTAGAAATTGGAAACAGACTAAAATGTGAATGTTTGCATTCTTTATCAGTTCTTTTCTGGTCACATGGATTGACTCTGGATTTGTTAAGCAGTGATAGGAAGTAATGTTATCGTGGGAACAGACACTAACCCACAATACAGGATGTGGCATCTGTGAGTAGTTCTAAAAGTCTCTCAATATTAACAAATTAGCTATAAAGAAAATCAGGCCCAGGTTTAAAATACAGTACTAAGAAAGAGTTTTGAGTCAAGTGATGGAATTGCTTCATTGTTTATTTATATCATGCTTCATGATTTTTGAACACTGATTAAAATGAGAAAGTATGCCAATTATAGTTTTTAGGAGTAAAAGGTAAATTAGTGAATTAGTGTGTTAATAGAAGATTAGAACAAAGTTTCTGCTTTACTTGATGAAGCATACTAATAACCATAATCTGCTGTAATAAACCTAAAAAATTTAGTTTATCTTATAGAGGTCTAATATACATACACACAGAAAAATTACCTGAAAGGGAACATTTTGCTAAAATTTTAAGTGAAATAAAATGACAGATTTGAGGGGCAGTATGTAGCTGACAGCATTTACTCTGTCAGACTATCTTTTCTGGATCTTAGATCTGTTAGTAACTAACTGAGGGTCCTGGGTGATGTTATTTAAATTCAGTTTCCTCATCTAGAAGATGAGAATAATAATAGTCATGAGAGTTAAGTAAGTTATGTTATGCAAAAACTTTAGAATACTGTTTGACACATAGCAAGCACTCATTTAAAAAAATGTTAGCTATTATCTGTAGTAGATTGATGTGTTCAACAAACCTGCAAAATCTAAACAAAAGACATCATACTGTAGGTGTTCTGGCTTTAACTTGGGGAAGGTATTTCTATTTTATTATTTTTTTCCATGTGGAATAATATCTTCTGTCTCTAAATGAGAAATAATGAAAGATTCAAACTTATGGGTATGCCTGGCTTTGCAGATTGCATTTCAAATCCAGACTATGTAGTATACATTTATAGAAATGATAAGTTGCTAAAATGTTATTTCTTTTTGACAGGTATCATCCATAGAAAAGATAGAGTCTTCCTGAGACAACAGTTTAAGTAAAAAAATACAAATATTCAATATGTATAACTTGATTTTTCCATTCAGAATGCCCTGAAAATTATTTTATTCAAAGACAGATCAGTTATAAAACAGACTAAAATGAGTTGAGATTTGTTTCAGAATAGACATAGCAAGTTACAACACCTTCAATTTTACTTCCTCATAATTTAGGTTTATTGGATATATTTCACTACATGATTGAGACATGTAATGAGTAAATCATATTAAGATATGAGTGACTTACTTCTTATATCAATAGGTGCTTCCCTCTTGCCATTAGTTTTACTTTTACACTAATGAGGCAAACTGTTCCAAAGTATTTTTTCTACTTCAAGATATAAACATCAAAGAGGGATAAATGGAGAGTTGTTTTGAAATAAGTGCCCTCTGTGTTGGATTTTACTATTAATCACACATTTGAACTTGTCATCATAGTGAATTATGTTATCTCTGAAACATTATAGCTCTCTGATTATAGCTTTCTTTCCTTCCATCTCTTCAAGCATGTCTAATCTTTGATCTCATCAAGAACTCAACTCCTGGAACCTGCAGGTGGTGTGGTGATTAAGGCGCTGGACACTCTCATGTGGCTGACCATGGTTCGTGATCTGGAACTGGTGGCTGGCTTTCTCACACTCTTTGTGTGTGTGTGTCTCTCTCTGGTCAAAGTTTTAAAAAATTAATAAATAAAATAAATAATTCTAAAAAAGAACAAAAGAACTCAGCTCTGTCCTGAACCCTTCACTAGATCCCTCAATTCCCTCACCTTCTTGGATATGTGCTATATGTAGTACATATCAGCTTTCTTACTCCTACCTGACCACTGAGCATTGCTAGAGAAAATTATGTATGCATGCTAATTAGCACCATTTAAAATTTGTATTTTATGACTTTAAGCCAGTTAGGGCTACTTGGCAGACTTCTTATTAGTGCTTGGTTAGCTCAATATCCAATTCCTGATTAGTGGTTCTCTAAACTTCCATTATATTCTTCAAGACCTTCTCTCTACCTATGGATCTTTCTCTGAGCAGGTAACTTTTCACCTTCCATATTTACAGAGGGGGTAAATCATTATCTCTCATCTGGATTGTTGAAACAGTTTTCTAACTGGTCTTCCTACCACATGTATTCTCCCACATCAGTACATCTACATTTCCATTAGAGTGACCTTTCCTGCAGCTTACATCTGAATATGTCATCTTCCTACTGAAATCTACTGAAGCCCTCAATCATATTTTGGGGGATATTATCCAAACCTCTGGGCATGGTATCCTAGGATCTTCATAATTGAATTCTAAGATAATTTTTTATTTTATCTCTACTCATCTACACTAAATGCCATATTTCTCTAAGTTATTCTTTGTTTTTCTTCATGTCTACTTTTGCTTATGCAATTTTTAAACCATCTAGAATGTGCCCTTCTTTTCCTTTCCTCCTAGTGCAATCTGATTCATCCAGCTTAAATGTCACATTTTCTGTGAGGCCTTGTCTGATTTCATAAGATAGAGATAATCAAGACCTCTTAAGTGCTTTCATGTTCTCCCTTAAAACACTCAATATACTGTACTGTTACATTTAAATGTTCATCTCTCCCATTAGATGATGAGCTGATTGGTTCTGTAATTAAAAAACAACAACAAAAATTAAACAGTCATAAAAACTGTTTTTCCAGTCTTAGCAGAGTGGGTCTCAGGACATCGTGGTACCTGTACTAATACTACTTGAATTGAAATAAACCACCAAAATAAATTTTTATTCAATGTCAAACACTGAATAAAGAGTTCTATTAAACAACTGTGTCAAATGGCTTACCTTACTATTAAGTTGTCAGGAAAGTCATAATGTATTTTTCTATGTCTGTCTTTCTTTTCTCTTTTCTTTTCTTTTCTTTTCTTTTCTTTTCTTTTCTTTTCTTTCTTCCTCCTCCCCTCCCTCCCTCCCTCCCTCTCTCTTCCTCTCTCTCTCTCTCTCTCTTTCTTTATTTATCAGAAGTTTTTGCCTTAGGGCATATGCTCTTGCCAGAGAGAGAGACACACAGACAGTGTGAGGGAAAGTGAGAAATCATTCTCTGGGGGGATGGCCATACCATAATCCTTTCTCCTCCATTCTCTTCCCAGAATCTTGGACATATATACACACACGCCACTCTCTCTCTCTCTCTCTCTTTCTTTATTTATCAGAAGTTTTTGCCTTAGGGCATATGCTCTTGCCAGAGAGAGAGACACACAGACAGTGTGAGGGAAAGTGAGAAATCATTCTCTGGGGGGATGGCCATACCATAATCCTTTCTCCTCCATTCTCTTCCCAGAATCTTGGACATATATACACACACGCCAGGCATGATTTTCAAGACACCTGGTCTGGGACTCCAACTGCAATCGGTTTTGTGGGAGTCCAGCGATGTAACCGCTATGCCATCTGCTGGCCCCTTCTATGTTTTTCTATGCAAAAATGCATCATGACTTCCCCAACTACTCAAGAGATTTTCAATTGACATGAGAAAATTTAAAGTCCTTTATACAATCATGGTATCAGAAGGGTGAATCTTAGGAAGATAGGGCACTGAGGTCAAAGAATGCTATTTTTGGCACTACTATGTCAAAGAAGAATGACTTAGACCTCAAAGGAAGTGAGAGTGTAATTATTGCTAAAGAGTGTTTTCTCTGAATGACCTAGATTGTCAAGCTATTTATATGTCATTAATATTAGGAATAGATGAGGTGAGTAAAAACTTTGCTAAGACTCAGGATATGATTTTAATTATGAAATAGTTTATAGATATACCCTCTAAAAGTCCTTCTCTGTTGACAAAGACTGATGACAAGGAAATACTACAAAGAAAACTGTCTTACCTCCTTCCTATCTTGGAGATATCAGGAGTTGCAACCAAATTGCTTGTTATGGGTTTATTGCCGTGTCTAAAACTTAGTGCTATAGTTACAGGTTTATGACTAGGTTTCAGTAACACATGGATCAGGCAGAGTAAATACCATTATGATATAACCATTAATTATAGTTTTAACATTTTAAAATGCCATATTATATATCGAATTATCTCTATATTTACACAAAATACTGAAAATTAAATGGAAAAAGAATAGGCAAAATATATGTAAATATATGAACAATTTACACATCCATTCACTGATTTTTTTACTTTCAGTATATAATTTTATTTTAATAGTATTTTTGAAAACTAAACTGAGATATTTTAAATTCTAAATAAACACTCTCCAATAACTAAAAATAGCTACTTTCTTATATCATCACTGGATCAATGAAATGGCTTTACTAAAAGTTCAGTCATTTCATTAAAAATAATTAAAACAGAAAAATTAGTATTACACCCTAATCAATCAGGTATAATGGCTTATATCACTTATACTTTTGTTGAATTGGGTCATAGCTACCTGAACTATGAGTTATTAGAGGTATTAAACAAGTAGATAGGATATCTTCAATTAGGACAAGTTCTGATTTTATAAATTGAGTAATACTTAGAAAAAAACTTTGGCTAGGTAGATATATTGATATGCCATAATTCTACTTAATTTAAAAACCAATGGAATGAGTAATGATGGAAAACTTAGAGGCAGCATATCTTTTCACTTCAGAAAAAGATTCCAGATTGCTTCTATTTAGCCATGAGAGTTATGACTTTATAGGCACAATTCCCATCTTTTTAACTCCACTAACCTCAATTGCAAATACAATAAAAGGTTCTTGAGTTCTTACTAGTTGTTTAGATATAACATGTTAAAACATCCAGTTTATGTTTACTTTTATGATTCACCTTTGGAATGATAATCAAGCCCTGCTTAGTAAATGCACTATTAAGCAAAACAAACTATCAATATATTATGCCTTCTTCCTTTTCTCCTTGCTTCCTTCTTTTTTTTTTTTTAACTTAAGACACAAATTAAAATAAAATAGGTTTCTCTGAATGACCTAGATTGTCAAGCTATTTATATGTCATTAATATTAGGAATAGATGAGGTGAGTAAAAACTTTGCTAAGACTCAGGATATGATTTTAATTATGAAATAGTTTATAGATATACCCTCTAAAAGTCCTTCTCTGTTGACAAAGACTGATGACAAGGAAATACTACAAAGAAAACTGTCTTACCTCCTTCCTATCTTGGAGATATCAGGAGTTGCAACCAAATTGCTTGTTATGGGTTTATTGCCGTGTCTAAAACTTAGTGCTATAGTTACAGGTTTATGACTAGGTTTCAGTAACACATGGATCAGGCAGAGTAAATACCATTATGATATAACCATTAATTATAGTTTTAACATTTTAAAATGCCATATTATATATCGAATTATCTCTATATTTACACAAAATACTGAAAATTAAATGGAAAAAGAATAGGCAAAATATATGTAAATATCTGAACAATTTACACATCCATTCACTGATTTTTTTACTTTCAGTATATACTTTTATTTTAATAGTATTTTTGAAAACTAAACTGAGATATTTTAAATTCTAAATAAACACTCTCCAATAACTAAAAATAGCTACTTTCTTATATCATCACTGGATCAATGAAATGGCTTTACTAAAAGTTCAGTCATTTCATTAAAAATAATTAAAACAGAAAAATTAGTATTACACCCTAATCAATCAGGTATAATGGCTTATATCACTTATACTTTTGTTGAATTGGGTCATAGCTACCTGAACTATGAGTTATTAGAGGTATTAAACAAGTAGATAGGATATCTTCAATTAGGACAAGTTCTGATTTTATAAATTGAGTAATACTTAGAAAAAAACTTTGGCTAGGTAGATATATTGATATGCCATAATTCTACTTAATTTAAAAACCAATGGAATGAGTAATGATGGAAAACTTAGAGGCAGCATATCTTTTCACATCAGAAAAAGATTCCAGATTGCTTCTATTTAGCCATGAGAGTTATGACTTTATAGGCACAATTCCCATCTTTTTAACTCCACTAACCTCAATTGCAAATACAATAAAAGGTTCTTGAGTTCTTACTAGTTGTTTAGATATAACATGTTAAAACATCCAGTTTATGTTTACTTTTATGATTCACCTTTGGAATGATAATCAAGCCCTGCTTAGTAAATGCACTATTAAGCAAAACAAACTATCAATATATTATGCCTTCTTCCTTTTCTCCTTGCTTCCTTCTTTTTTTTTTTTTAACTTAAGACACAAAGTAAAATAAAATAGGTCTGCATTTTGTGAAAATAATTTATCAACTGGTTTAAAGCTCTTGATTTGATGTCAATCATCTTACTATGCTAAAATGGTAGTTTTGAATATTGGTAATGCATAGGACTTTCTTACACATTTCAGAAATTGAAGACCAATTTCATGCCAACATTGGAAATACTATTGATGTTTTCATGGTGAATAATTCATGTTATTTGGTTGTGTAATTATATTATCATTGTGGTGTATTTTATATATATTCTAAATATATGGAAGTCATTTGTAAACACTGCTCCACATAACAGGACACTGCTAAATTTATGCTAAAATTTTAAAGTAATGGTTATTCTATGCTCTTTTAGATTCTCTATATTATAATCAGAATCCAATTTTTGTACCTTTTGTCTTTCTTCTTTCAACAATATGTAGTATTTAATAAGCAATAAATCTGTCAAATAGTTTGTAAAAATATTTATTTAGTCTGAGTTCAATGACAATGAAGTATATGTTATAAACTTATTGAAGAAACAAGTGCTCAGTGACCTATGAAGAAATAATTTTTAAATGGCTAAATCGAGTTTGTTCTTTGTGTGTGTGTGTTTTTTCCCCATCAGCTGAGGCTGCGTCATTTAGAACATCACTGGCAATGCATGAAAATCTCAAGGAGCATCATCATGACACAACACTATTTTTCATCAAACCATACATTCTGAAATGTCACCATGTATTCTCTAAAAATTATAATAAAACAGATCACCTTCAAGAAATACCCTTGTTTTCTTTTTATAGATAGGCAGCAAGTATCTAGCACTAGATACATTATAAACAAAAATACGCCCCAATTTTTATAAGCAGAAATTAGTAGTACAGTTTTAAACTAATAAGATTGCATTATTTTATATAAAAGGGCTTAAAATGAAGAGGTTTGAATGCAATTTGTCTCAATAATTTGAAGCTATTATTTATAGCAGATGTGAGTTGGGGAACAGTATAGAAATGATAATTCTTAGGAGCCAGTGAATGCAGGTGAACAAGGAATATCGCTGATCGGGAATCAGGAATACAACCTGAGCCTAAAAAATTACCAACCAGTTATATGGTACTCTTATTTCCTTATTCTTATTAGATTTTGAAAAAGCACAATGTCTATAGGATTCTAACACTCTGTCTGGCATATTGTAGTATTGGTTGAGGGATGTAAGAAGAAAGGATTAAGAATCTTGCAAATTGACCTAATGAAGTCACCTCATTTTTTAAAAAGATTTTTGCCATAAGGCATGTATTCTCACTGGAGAGAGACAGAGACAGAGAGAAGGAAAGTGTGAAATCACACTACAGGGTGGATGGGTATGCTGCAGTTCCCTTCCCTCCATTCTTCTCTTGGGCTTTCGGGCATGCACACACGTGTACCCAGCATGATTTTCAAGCGGCTGGTTCTGGGACTTGAACTGTGGTCAATCATGTGGGAATCCAGTATCTTAATAGCTAAGCCATCTGCTGGCCCAGTCACCCAATTTTTTTAGTGCCACTTTTCCAACTATTTGCAGAATAAAAGCTGATGGATCAGTTTCTATGACATCCTCTGAATATGAAAATATATAAAATGATATAACTTAAAGTCCAATATTTTCTACTTGAGTAATCAATATACTAACTATAAGATTGAATGCATTAAAATGAGATTAATACATATAAGTGCTACATGGATAAAAGCCCTGATAATTTCAGGTCTCAGAAATATAAAGAAATGAGAAAAAGGCTATTTGGAACTCAATATTTTTGTGGCACTACAGACATGAAGGTGACTAAATAAACTCATTCTGTAATATTTTTAAAATTGTTTTACTGCCAGAGGGCATATGTATTTGCCAGAAAGAGACACAGAGATTCATAAGGGGGGGCGGAGAGAAATCATCCGTTTTCCTTCACTTCTCTATCCTGTCAAGATTTGAGTCATGCATATACATGTGCCTGGCATGTTTTTCAAGCCAGTGGGACCAGAATTTGAACCACAGTCAGCCACGTGAGAACTGGGCTCCTATGCACTGTGCTTAACTGCTGCACTACAGAGTCAGTCCTAATTTGTTGGTTAGTTTATACTTTTGTTTTTCTAGTGGTGAGGAGAACACACAGTTGGATATGGACCCTAGATTATAAGAAATATAATTTTGAAATTTTAGAAAGACAAATTAAAAATTTCAATAATCAGTCATTTTACAAGATGAAATTCTAGGAATACAAACATAAAGTGTCCCAATGAGAGAAGTAAAGTATATGTAGCTGAAGTCAAAAGACTTACAAGGAGCTTCCTTAGAAAAAGCTTTAGTTTAAGTAGGATTTATATAAAAGACAAAGGAGAAGATACTAGAAATCAAGAAGGGGAAAACAATAATTGCTTGTTAAGAAGATTGCCATGAAGGAAGGTAAACGTTCAGCTGAGGCTTGTGAACAAATTCAAGATACAAAACGCTTTTAAAACAGCTTAAGAAATAATGGGGACCAGCAGATGGCATAATGGTTACGTTGCTAGACTCCCACATAATCAACTGCAGTTCAGAGTCCCGGACCTGGTGGCTTAAAACTCACACCGGGTGCGTGTATGTACGTGCTGGCCAAAAATCTCGAGAGAACGAAGAAGAGATTGCAGCATGGCCATCTTCCTCCCCGCCACCCCCCCCGGGGGGGGTGATTTCTTACCTTCTGTCTCGAGTCTCTGGTGAGCACACACACCCTATAACAAAAATCTCTTCTCAAAAAAAAAAGTTAAGGAAAAATAAATGACAGAAAGTAGAACCATAGGCCTTAAAGAATTTTTAGGCCTTTCCTGCAAGGAGATAAGTCTTCACCTTAGTACATTTTTAAAAAGCATGGGTGGCACAGGTAGGATACTGCTGTGCAATACTGGAGCCATATGGGAAAGCCCAGGGTTTGGATCCCAGGTAGACTAGAATATGTTGGGTGCACCCATGATACAGGCTGACTGGAAGGCCGGAAGAAGGAATGTGGCATGACAAGACCCTCTCAGGAGTTCTTTCTGTTTCTCTCACCAATGAAAGATGAATTAAAATTTTTTTGAAGTATTAACTTAAAAAAAGAGGGGGGCTGGCCTTGTAGTTTAGTCATTAAGGGAGCCAGATCTCACATGGTCAACTGTGGTTTGAATCCTGGCAGGAGCTTGAAAAACACATAGGGCACACGTGGCTGCACCTATACCCCAGATCCCAACAGGATGGAGACATAGAGAAGGAATTGTGATGTGACCACACCTCATTAGGGAGTGCTTTCTCCCTCTTCCTGGCAAGTGCATTGCCCTTGGGCAATTACAAAAAAAGATATGCTTCTGGAGATAAAAGTTTACTAAGAATCATTTTGTGGTCTCTTTGAACCAGTATATTGTATTAGCAAATTAATAAAGTTTTTAAAAAAATATTATCATAGGCTTATCAGAATTCCTTAAGATTTATTGCTTAAAGCTTAAAGTAAGTGTTCACTTATTCAAACAAACAATCAAGCATAGGTTTTACAAAGACCATATTGATAAACCTTATATACATACATGATTAAAAATAGACTATGATTAGGAGAACTTTCATTTTTTTAAGTTCAATTGAAGAATCAAAATGGATTTTGCAAAAATATTTTACGCTGGGTTATTTATTTATTTATTTTTGGACAGTATCTCTAGCCTGGGAGATAAAAGGAAATCCAGACAGTATATTATGCATAACATGAAATGCTGCAATGATACTCATATGAATAAAAATACTAAAATATGGACTGATGATATTACTATTAGGAGAATCCAGATAAAGACTTTGAATATCTGACTGTAATTAACATATACAATTTCAAATAGAATGTTGTACAGCTCTTTGGTCTTTTTTCTTTAAAATATTTTCTATATTTTCCTTAACAAATCAGTTAAAAACATAGAAAGCATGCTTACAATGTTGGATAATTATTCAATAATAAGAGGCATGATTAATATCATAGATGATAAAACTGAGATTCCAAACTTTGTAACATTTGAATACTTCTGGTGGAAATCTGAGAAGTTGAAAATGTTAAATATTCGCATTTACAATAGTGTGGGATGCTATTTAAAGCTTGGTAACATTAAAATATTTGATGAACTAGCACTGAGCAGGTTAAAACTAATGTAATCATGTTAACAAAAGTATCTAAATTGCTGTAGTATTTCCAATACACTTAGCTAAAAAGAAACAAGATGTCTAGATAAGAGTAGCCTGAATAGTGAGTTACACAGAACTGGAACAGTAGGCAGGAAAGCAAGGTAACTACAGAGCTATCAGATGGCATAGTGGTTACTTTGCTGGACTCCCACATGGATGACTATAGTTTGAGTCCTGGACCTGGTAGCTTGAAAACCTGATGAAGCAAGTGTGTGTGACCAAGATCTGGGAGGAGAATGCAGAAGAGACTGCATGTGGCCATCACCCTGAGGAGTGATTTCTCACTTTTCCTTTCACTGTCTGTGTCTCTCTCCAATGCATGTGCCCTAAGGCAAAAACCTCTTTAAAAAAAATCACAGTGATTGCATGCATTCAGCTCAATAACAGAAAACACAAATTTTGTTTGGTAATACAATTCTATTGTATGCTTTTGGACATATTTGTGTGCAGGGCACAAGAGAGAGCAAATGGCTGGACAGTTATGTGGAAGAGAACATAAAACAGAGCTGGAAGAAGCCATCAGGTTCAAGTTCAATTTTTCTTTTGGAGAGATTTTCACTGTAGGGCGCGTGCGCTTGCCAGACAGACAGAGAGAGAC
>NW_006159659.1:1933730-1993440 GCF_000334495.1 Tupaia belangeri chinensis | reverse complement strand
AGTTTTTTAAGCCACCGGGTCCAGGACACGAACCGCGGTCGACTACGTGGTGGTCCAGCGCCATATCCATTACGCTAACTGCAGGTTCCTCAAGTTCAATTTTCTAGCTAACTTGGAAATCCCTGACTGGGTAGCTAGTTATTCTAACTTCGATGGTAATAGGGCTTTTATGTATATTTACATTTACCATGACACACATTATATGTTCATCACAAAAAATTTATATATTAAAGAACTCCTTTACCTAAATATGGAGTCATCAGAAAAGTCATCATGTATTTTTCTGTTTTTCTATACAAAAATGCTTCATGATATTTCCAGAACCCAATATAAAGCATTTTAACATGAGTTCTGTACATTTTATCAGAGCCACATCACTGACTGTAACACATAACAACAACAAAGCTGCAAATTTACAGAAGAATTCAAAGTGAAAGCTAATTTTTCACTTATTCAGCAAAGATATTCAGCATTTGTACAGATTTATTTTTGGAATGGTAAACATCTTTAGTACCTCTAATGCTGAGGCACAATCTTTCTAATTACATTAATAAAAGCCCATCATGAGTCTTAGAACCCAAGATGCTACATCAACAGAAGGCTGCCCAGCAACTACACAGGGTGTGAAAAGGATAAGAGTACAAAGTAAGGGGAAGGACTCCTCAGCGTTCCCTGAAGGATTGTATTAAAGCCACACTGATTCTAAGCTATCCCTCCTCCCAAGCTCTTCTTAGAGAAGATATGTAAAATCCTGTGGGTAGGATTTTAAAACAAAGAGAAAACGGGGTGGGGGGAAGGTGTAAAGTTTACATTTAGTTACATCAAGGTTACTGGCTATTTTATCTCACCAAGAATCCCAAGGTATATGCTTTAAAATGTACATCCCATAAATTACAAAAATAGACTCTAAATTAGGCCATAGAGTTGTGCTGGTGTTTAGTCAATGACAACAACAGTGATAATAACTTAAGGGGAAAACATTATAGCAAAATGAACCATTAAACCATAGACAAGAGACCAGCAGATGGCGTAATAGTTATGTTACTGGGCCCCACAGAGTCAACTTTGGTTCAAGTTCTGGACCCCGGTGGCTTAAAACTCACACTGGGTGTGCCCAAAATCTTGAGAGGAGAATGG
Source organism: Tupaia belangeri chinensis (assembly GCF_000334495.1). NCBI lineage: Eukaryota > Metazoa > Chordata > Mammalia > Scandentia > Tupaiidae > Tupaia > Tupaia belangeri. The sequence continues at coordinate 1,992,303 of NW_006159659.1, read as the reverse complement.
AGAAGAACGGATTACAGTGTGGCCATACCCGCAGGGGGGTGATTTCTTGCTTTCTGTTTCTGTCTGTCTTTTTAGCGAGTGCATGCACCCTATAGCAAAAATCTCTCTGTCAAAAAATAAAATCACAGACAAGAAAATCTGGAGATATTAGATAAATAGATCTTCAGCATTAAGTCAATATGTTCTATGGATGATTTATTAAAATAAATAGCACAGAGACCAGCAGTTAGCGTAATGGCTATGTCGCTGGACTCCCACGTAGTCGACCGTGGTTTGCGTCCCGGACCCGGTGGCTTAAAACTCACGCCGGGCGCATGTGCGTGCGTGCCCAAGATCCCGAGAGGAGAATGGAGGAGAAGGGGCTGTGGCATGGCCATTCCCCCTGGGGGGTGATTTCTTGCTTTCTGTCTCTGTGTCTCTGTCTGTCTGGCGAGCGCATGCGCCCTATAGCAAAAACCTCTCTCCCCACCCCCCAAAAAAATAGCACAGTAAAAATATCAGATTCAAAATCATGGAAGATTAGGGATTCTAAGTGTGCAAGAAAATTGCAAACTGTTTAAAGTGTTAAGATTTCCTTAAGATTTTCTTAAGATTTCCTTAAGACAGACATTTGAAATGTAGTATAATTTTAAAATTTTTGGCACTCTATTGATATTCCCTGTATCAATATTTTTTCTGATAAATAAATTCCATAAAAGCTGTACTACAAAATTAGAAACACTTTTTCAATCATCATAGAAATATTAATTTATGGTCACTATGACATGAAGTTCATATATCTGATTCTTAAACATCTGATTTGTGTTTATCAGTACAGCTGAACAACCAGAATGAATGCCTATTCTCCAACTATGATGTTTAAAGAATGAGCTTAATCAAAAATAGCTTTGAAAGTGGTCTCATCTGATTCTAACCAGTCTTATTAATTTTGCATATGTGATAATATATACCTTAAAATAAAAATTGAATAACTTGTGTCATCTCTCAAGGAATAATTCTTACAAAATTGTAAAATGGTTACTAGGAAAAGTTATTGATTCAAGGTAACGATGATGCTGCAGATACTGAATTACTTGCTCTTTTTCATCTTATCAAATAGAAAGGTCTGCCATATTTCTTAAAGATAATTTACAAATTTCTGTTGTGAGTAGACTTATGGAAGAGCTAGATATACTCTCAACCTGGCATTTGGTAAATAAGCAATGAATGCCTGCTGAATGAAGAAATACATGCTTAGAACTAATTGGATAATATATTGCTACAGCAAACCAAAAGTACAATATGGATATTTCATTTACATTTAAGTGGGCCAAATATAGGTATGAAATGTTAGGAAATCTATGATTAAGAATATAAAAAGAACTGTAGCTTAAAAAAATGATCTTGATAAGAATAACTTTAAAAAATAATTATTTTATTTAACTTTATTTATTTACTTATTTATTTTAATTTGACCAGAGAGGGACAGGGCAAGTGAGAGAAAGAGAGGGCAAGTGAGAAAGCAAATTGTCAGATCTGGGACTCAAACATGGTCAGTCATGTGGGAGTTCAGTGCCCTTAACCACTATGCCACCTTCTAGCCTCAAGCATAACTTTTTGTAAAAGAGATTTTTTGCTATAGAGCATATGTGCTCACTGGAAAAAGAGAGACAGAGAGACAGAAAGTGAGAAATCATCCTCTGGGTGGACCATGCTGCAATACCTCCTCTATTTTCCTCTCTGGATTTTGGGCACATACGCACATGTGCCTAGTGTGAATTTGAAGTCACTGGGTCTGGGACTTGAACTGTGGTCGACCATGTGGGAGTCCAGTGACGTAACCATTATGTTATCTGCTGGTCCTGAAAAGCATAACTCTTATTTTCAAGTACTAAGTTGTAAAATTTCTGTGAAATAACGTGGAAGATTGATTTTTATTGGGATACTTTGTAGTTATAATAGAGACAAATATACATGAAATTGTCATATTACATTCCTGAAGAACCTTCTAGAAGTTCTCATGTATGAGTTTAAATATTAAAAGACCCTTTATTACCAAATGCCACTTTTGCACTTAAAAATAGTATAATAAGCATGTTTTGATTATTGAATGGTATAATTAGTGTGAGTATTTCTTCCATTAAAGGGAAAATTTCAGTATATAATAGAGTGAGTTATTAAGACCAAATATTAGGCCAAGATGTACCAACAGCTAAGCATAAGAAAGTCTGAGTGGCCAGAGAATGAGGGTAGTGAGAACAGTTAAAAAGAAAAGAAAAGAAAAGAAAAATGAAAAAAGAACCCCAGAGGTACTAGTGCATACTGCTTGATGATACTACTCAGGCTAAGATGGTAAATCTCTGTTTGATTCCTAGCACACTCTAAAAACTGGGCAACAGTGGCATGTGCCCTTGAGTGGCTGAGACTGGAGGACCACAATATAATGAGATAATGTCTACAAAGAAAAGACAAAAGAAAGGAAAAGAAAAGAGGAAAAGAGAGAGAGAAAGAAAGAAAAAAAAGGAAAGAAGTAGGGAAATTACTTAGAAGGTTCAGTGTTTTATAACTTGAAGCCAAAAGTCACAGGTAAACTGCTCACCAGACTCAGCAGCTCTGAAACTTATATCTGAATTCTGTTTTCTGGCCTTAAAAAAATCACTTCTTCCTACCTTTCTTTCATGGAAGAGACAGAGAGAAAGAGATGCAGAAACACAAGCACCTTCAACAGTGTCTCATGCCATGATCCTTCCACCAGTCTTTCCAGCCAGCCAGGGTCATGGGCACATGCACCTGGCATATACAGATGGACCTGGGAACCTAATCCTAACCTTTCATATTGCATCTAGCATTGCAGAGTATTGCATTACCACTGCATCACCATAGCCAAGCCGTTTTTCTGGCTTTTAAAGGCTAGATTTGTTTCATTTTTGCAGCTAACTGGATCTGGCTTAGTTATTTTCATCACACAGCTTTGGAACAAGCTCACTATATTGGAATATTTTCATACAGAAGGATGGGCAAAATTCATGACACTAAAGCATTAGGTAAACAGGCAAGATAATTCTGATATGTGAGTGTGGAGGGGTCCATGTAAGAGTGCATGCATGTACAGTCATTGCTATTTCTTTCTTCTCACATTTCTCCTTCTGTTTATTTTTTTTTTTAAGAAAGATATTTTTTTTGCTATAGGGCATGTGCACTTGCCAGAGAGACAGAGAGACAGAAAGTGAGAAATCACCCCCTCAGGGGGGATGGCCATGTCACAATCCCTTCTCCTCCATTCTCCTCTTGGGATTTTGGGCACACACGCACATGCTCCTGGCGTGAGTTTCAAGCTGCCAGGTCTGGGACTTGAACCACAGTTGAGTACGTAGGAGTCTAGCAATGTCACTATTATGCCATCTGCTGGTCCTGTGAGCTTTAATTCTCACATGGCCATGTCTTGCTCTGGTGTGACTCTGGAGCATCTAGAATTCCTTCTTTTGCCATTTAAATCTGGTCTCATTACTTATTAACCCTTTTGAGGTTATTTTTCTGGCTGATGCAGGGCTATTGGTTATTTGCTAAAGTACAAGCTGTGATTTTGACACCTTTTACAAACTAATGTGAAGCTGGGTGCTGGACAACTTCCGAGGGAGACTCAGGGCTGTAAACCAAACACTGTTAGTGATTTAAGTCATTCTTCATTCTACAGGCAGTGGATTTTAGTGGTGAGAACCACTGCTTGGGATGCCAGAAGATCAAGTTTCTAACTAGCTTATGCCAATGAACTAGTTATTTCACATGTCATATTTATGTGGCTTTCATCTTTGAAATGGGAGTGAAATAGGAGGAAAATGGTTTCAACCATAGAGAATGTGACTACACAAGGTCCATAGAGAATGTGACTACACAAGGGCCATAGAGAATGTGACTATACAAGGGCCATAATGTAAAGAACACTAATTCTACTTATTTGTATCTCAGATTTGTGGTTTCCAGCACGAAAAAGGAGGGTATTCTGAACACATGCCATCCTGGCTTTCCCTTTACAAAATACCTAAACATGAATAATTTTGCAATGTTTTGATTCCTATTTTAAGTCTTACAATGGATAAAACAGTAATTTCAGGTTTATTACAAAATAAAATGAAGAAGTTAGTAACAAAAGGGGTTAACTAATATTCATTTGTGTATTCATTCAATTGTGCCTAGCCTACATATAACTTTTAGGCAATGGGTGTACAAAACAAGAATAACATCCCTGCTCTTAGGAGGCTTATATTCTTGTGAGTGGAGATGAAAATAAGTCAGTGAAAAAGATTCAATATTACAGTTATAGTGATAGAGCTGGGAAGAATACAAAACAGGGTTATTATGCTACTGGATAAATGGTGTTGGTAGTGGTAGGGCAGGCATCTGTGTCAGACTGGGTCACCAGGAAAAGACTCTCTAAAGGGAAAATATTTGAACTGAAACCTAAATGGCAAGATCTAAATAGGTATTTCAGTAAATATATTATAGGTTACTGTAATTTGAAATATAAACTTTGTTTTGAATTCCCAAATGTCCAAAGTCAAAAAGGAAAGGAATATTGATGAGTATGTGATATGAAGGACATTTTCATTTTAGCTCCTAAAACACAGCTAAGTTGTTAGGTTGAAACATATAGAATTGTTGGTATTTCATCACTGTGACCTACAGAAACAATTCATATGGTTCAACTCGATGCCCAAAACAGAACAAAGATCGGTCATGTAGTTAATTAAAACATTCAAAACAGAACAAAGATCGGTCATGTAGTTAAGTAAAACAAAATTTGGTAAGGTTTGCCAGGCCTGGTTCATTATTTAAATCTTGTGATTGCTCTCTCTGTCTTAATTCAAATCTGCATAAATTCTACACACAAACATAATATTTATTAGACAGGCTTACAATGAGTCAGATATGGATATAGACACTAAGTGATTTCTGGCATTACTTTATTTAATCTTTACACAATCTCTAAAGGCAGTACTATTACTGTATGACTTAGTAGTAAGGACACTGAGGTCTAGAGGTGTTAACTAACTTGGTCAATCATATTATTTTTAAGTGGCAGAGTGACAAAGCAAGGTTCGAACTGAGGAATGCCTCTAAGGACATTCCTTAGAGAATGTCTTCTAAGCTAGTGCCATCTATTATTTATAGGAAAACATGCCCATTCATTTTACAAGGCAACAATAATTATATCAAACTTGTTATATTTTCAGGGTCACAAAATATTTATCCTCTCTTTTGTATATCTAACATTTCAATAGTGCCAAGACTTTTAAATGAGGTGATGTGATTTGGAGTATATATTTGCACATACATATTTAAAGAGGGAAACACTGCATGAACAAAAATATTTGAAGACATAATATCCATAGTAATAGATCTGCTCATGCAGAAAGTAATGACAAGTAGTTTGGTATATTTCTTTTCCTCATGACCTTAAAAACTAATCAAGGTTAGTCTAAATTATTCATAATCATTCTATTTCCCTTGTCATTTAGGCATGGACATGTGATGTAACCTTGGCCAATGAAATCTGAGGATAAATCTGCTGCAGGGATCTAGGGAAAGCTTCCCTTCATCTTACAAAAAGGACGAAAGGAAAGGTCCAGTCTTTGGCTTATTGGATGCTGTCTCATGAGAAGTGATGCTTAGAACTGTTGGCATTACAGGAAAGGTAACTTAGAGTTCTGACATTGGAGAGCCACAAAGTTCACCCCAGAACAGTTCCACCTCTGAACTTCCTGTAAGTTAATACATTTCCTGATATTTAAGCCAAACACAAGGGGTGTGATTAAAAATCCAACCTGTATCCAGTGTCAGGAATAATAGGTAGTCTCTATATTTAATCTTAAATATTTTATATCTCTCTAACAGGATTTCTTTAAAAAATCAGATACTAGGTTATTAAGAGAATATTTGTTTACTATTTTCCAGATTGTCCTGTTCTTTTTAAATACATATTTCTTATAAAAACAGCCAGAGATGGTGTCCTAAACTTTGCAAGAATGATATATTTAAGGTTCTTTGCTATCTTGTTTTGAGCTTGTCACATGCCATTTTATTCACGCTGCTTATATCCTTCTCCATCTACTCCCTTTAGACATGAACTATAATTTCAGATATTATTGATGTTTATAGTCTTCCAAATTATTTCTGTTTATGCATAATTTAACAGTATAAAGTGAAAAGTTCTGTAAAATTTTTCTTTTTTTTATATAATAATTTTATTTTCAACTTGCTCCTTTTATCCCCTTCAATACAATTTTATATTTTGAGACTATCTTTTCCTTACTCACATATCTGCTACCTGAATAGTCTTAAAAATAAAATTAAGGCTTTTAGAAAATATTCGAGAACTTACTCTAGGACATTAAAATGACTGAAGAAGATTAATCTATTTTCTTCTGTATTGTACTGGTGGTCATTATCTAACTCCTCTGCTTAGATAATTGAAGATATTAGGCTACCGAGTTGTACATTTTGTGCAGCTCCTAAATTAGTAATGGTGTGTAAAGGATGTCAGATTTTTAAAAAGAACTTAAAATGTATCTCTCAGTAGATCCCATTTTTTTTGAGAGTATTTTTTTTTGCTATAGGGTGCGTGCACTCGCCAGACAAACAGAGAGAGACAGAGAGACAGAAAGTGAGAAATTACCCCCCAGGGGGGATGGCCACACCGCAATCCCTTCTCCTCCATTTTCCTCTTGGGATCTTGGGCATGCACGCACACGTGCCTGGCGTGAGTTTAAGCCAGGGTCCGGGACTTGAACCGTGGTCAACTACATGGGAGTCCAGTGACATAGCCATTATGCTAACTGCTGGTCCCGTGTAGAAACCATTTTTGAAAGTATCAATAATATCTCATCCAGAAAACCCTATGTATAAAATAGCTACAAGGTAATAGAGTTTATTACTTCCTTCCCCTCAACAAAAACCCAGATTTTGCTTTAGATTTATTTCTAAGATCGAGTTAAAATACGTGTAAATTAAGTGAGAATACTGGCAGGTAATCTCTAAGACAATGAAATAAAGAACATTATAATTTCACTGAGTAAATGAAGGAACCAAAAATGTATGGCAAGGAAAGAGTATCCTTATAAATGTCAAGGGGGAAATCAGCAGGATTAAGGGATAAAGCTTTTGAAAACCTCATCTAAATTCCTTAGTATAGCAAAAGAAAGAGAAATATTCTAAGTAGACTTCAAGCTCCATTAACCAAACAGTATTTTACTGTTAGGACAGATGATTTCTGAATGAAGTATTTTTATATTTGGTCTGATACTTTTATGATTTATATTCCTTTTAAAGATGCATAAACTGACATAATTTATAATTTAATTCAACTGAGGTATTACAAGGCCTGTATCTCAGTAAGTTTTGAAACTGCTAATTGGGATAATAGGAAATTACTTGTCTTCTCCCAAATGCCAGTGAAGTAGGTCAGGATAATTAATATGCAAGCTGACTTTTCAGTCAAAGGAAAACAAGACAGGTCTCATCTGTGTACTTTTAGTACCATCCATTTCAGAATAAAATGAGTTCAGCCTGAGAAAATCGCAGTATGACTCAGTTAAATAATTGAATTTCAAAATAGGACAAAAGGTAGTTCAACCATGAGAACACAGATTGAAGTCTCAACTAAGGAAGGCTAAATTTACACTTCACAAGTAGGGCTAGGTTCCATATCCATAAGGAAACTAAAAAACATCTAGGGCATGGATTTACATCTTGCTTCTTAAATTGCTTCTTAAATTCTTGTAAGCACTATATAAAATATGCAATATTATATAAGGTTAGGTAAAATAAAAATGATGAGAAAGGGGCTTGGTTGATGACATAATTTTTCATCCTGAAGACATAAGATAGGCTAAATTTCATGTTTTCTTCCATCATTTCTTTTGCCTCCTCACCTCATGCTTCCTATTTTAAATTTCTTGGCAAAGTGAGGAAAACTTTTGGAGCTAGAGATATTAAACTTATATCGTGTACAGGTTTGTACTTGATTAGTACAAATTAACATCATTAGGGTCACACTGAATGCTGGCCTGGAATGGGATAGTAATGCACCACTGTTGGACTTTGATTGTTACAAGCCTGCTTTGCCTGCCATCTGTGCAGCAGCAAAGCAAGTGCTGTGTGGTGGAGGGCATGCATGTAAGTCTGAGGCTGGTGTGATGGCTGCAGTTTCACTTCTGTTTATAATATTTGCTCATTGGCATCATTCCGAGTAACTTGATTTCAATAAGCAGCCTGAAAAGTTACTCCTAAAGGCCAATCCAGAAGCCACGAGCATGATACTCCTGACTAGACCTTAAAGATTCTTTTGAAAACACTGATATTTAAAGTTGACATTTCCCAAATGAAGAGTTCATCAAACTGTACATTCCTAAATATTAGAAATGGCAATGCAGATAATCTATCATTAGAAAGGTGAGCATGTATTCCACTGAATAGAAAGAATTTTCCTTCATGGCAAGCATAAAATGGACTGCCCTGCTGAGAATATTTTGAAGTATACTCAGACATCAAGTGGCAAGATTTATGGAAAAATACCCAGGAAGAAATGAGGCCCGAAAGATAGTGCAAGGCCACCTTCAGTGAAGCAGATCTGATTGGAATAGCATGAACTGCTCCACAATATTGAACTGTAAAGACAAAATGTGCAATACCAAATTTACTGACACACTTACTATGGCTATTCTGCCTTATCACAGTTATTCTACAAAGAGGAAATCCACTGAAACAGATGGAAAGTACTGAATAACTACCCACTTAACTCATTTGGAACCCAAAGAAAACCCCACTAACTTAGCAGTGCATCTCTGTGACTAAAAATAAATTCAATCCACAGAACAACAGAAAGGAGACCATGTGACTAGAGATGCTCTGTGGGCTCTTGGAATCTTAAGGGGACATGTGGTACCGTCTTTTCCTTTCATATCCTAGGACATACTTGCTCCTTCCTGATCTTCACCCACACAATGACCAGGACAAACTATTCTGTGTCTAGTTGTCCAAATGAAAACGATAGCATAAATGACTCTACTTGTAGGAATGACAAAATATTTTCTGAGTGGACTTTTCTATTACAGATAGCTATGCCTAATTCCAACAGTTTATTTTTAAATGGCTGATATCAAGTATTTTCCCCAATATGTTTATAGAATAAACAAACTTCACATGCTTAGTCATAGCAGTTATATAGCACCTGGATGACAGTCAAGACAGAGTGACAGTTGACATAGAGTTCCTATCTCATCTTTAAATTAAAAAAATGATTTATTAACTCTGGTAATCATTTGAATATTAAACATGTACTATTATGCTTACCAGAACTCCTACAAATGCTTAGCATAGATCTAAAATATTTCTTCCATAATCTCTGATAGATGTGAATGTTGAGAGGTGGTATTGGTAGGTACAAGATAGTAATTATCTTTCCTGTAGCAACAGTATACATTTTATAATGTTTCTCATGGAGATTACGGCTAAAATACACTCTACATGGAAACTGTCTCAGTCTATGAATTTCATAACAAGAAATTCTTACATTCTGTTGGTGGAAGATATTATTTAATTTCCATTAAATAATGCAATGAAGATCTATACCATAAGCGGAGGTCTATTGTATTCTGTTGTCAACAATCTCCAAATGACTCTCATTTTAAATGAGGCAATCTTAACACTGACATGGGGCTCCCCACCTGCTGGTAAGTTTTTTGAGTTGTTTTTCCAGTTGTGATGAAGAATTTTCATCAATATATCTTGTAATCAAAGTCCCATATATTTGAAAAATGGGATGATGACTACATTTTGTGTCCTTTAAAAAGAAAAATGTAATTGCCTAAGGGGACTAAACCAGTAACTGGTTTTATCACCATTGGATTAAGTCACTTGCACTAACTGGCCTGGATTACATTTTGAATAAGGAATGTAATGGTTTTATACTATTTCTTCTATACCTTTTTTTTTTTTTTTGCATTTTACATTCAGGACTGACAGACAAACCTAGATTTTCTTTCTGACTAAAATATATTAGTTATAACCTTTCCTTTAAACTAGCCTGGGTTTCTGGACTAGCCTATCACATTAGTTATGAATACATGCTTGGTATGACATGTTGGATAAAGAAGTAAATAACTAGAAAACATTCTTAATGCCAACAAGACAGAGTGTTACTTAATTGACTTGTTCATGTAAATTGAGTTTTGCAATCAACATACATACCAAGAAAGCAGATGGATGCTTTTGGGAAATTGATTTCTAAAAACAAGTTGACAGAAATGTTATGTGAAATCTCTCATTGGAAAATATGTCTTTAGGATTTTTCATTTACATCTTCTGACAGTGAAGGAAAGTATATACTTTCCCTTTTAGTATAAAGTATGTGTGTGCATGTGTATTAACTTATTCAATCAAGGGCCTGCTAATACCCTTCTTGAGGCATTTAAAGTTTCTTAATCCAAACTCAGGGGGCAACAGTAACTGTGGACCAATGAGATGACACATGCAAGTAAGAAGAAAGTGCAAAAGAGAAGGAAGAAAAAGAAATGAATACCATTAACCTTAAAAGGCAAATGGGTAGTTGGAGAAAACCATTATTTGCTCCAGCTGTGGGTGTCCTAGGATATAAATTTCATTACTCATCATTTTTTCCCCCAAGTTACGGAAGTTCTGAAAGTAGGACAACAAGGGAAAACTAACTTCCTATGTATCAAGACCATTATTTTAAGGACAAAGTGAAACAAAATTCTATTTTCTTCAAATAAGTTTGAAAAGGATAAGACTGTGTACACAGGCTAAGAATCTCCATAAACATACTTACTTTTTTCGCCTATGTTTTCCCCTGCTGCCTCCCCTTCCTCCTCCTCCTCCTCCTCCTCTTCCTCCACCTCAGGAGGTTGCACGTCATCCTGTGGGTCACAGGCACTAACTGGAGCATTCAGACAGCAGTGGTTGAACCCGCTATCTCGAGGCAGGGTAAAACTTCGTGGCTTGCCCCCATTTCCATTTAGCACTTGCATCCTCTCACTCTCAGCTAAGGGGTATGGCCCGTAGTGATCCTGGAGGTGGCATTTCTGAGTGGGAAGGGTAGACTGTCGCCTGTGCTCTGGGGAGATGGCTGCGGAGTCAGAGAAGACAGAATCTTCCAGGGGCAGAGTCTGAAGATAGTGTAAGCCTGAACTTGTCAGTGGTGTCTCAATTAAATCCTGCCAGGAGCGGCGCTGACTGGCTGTCTTGCGAATGGGGGACACTGCACTGCTCCCAGTTACTTCTGGGCGAAACTCCTCATGGGAAGATTGAGACTGAGAAGTTTCTGTGGAGGATAGCCGGCTGTGTTTTGCTTCCACATAAGGACTGGCGCAACTCATCTGTGGAAAAGAGCCTCTGATTAGTTTCTACTGAAATAAGAGATAACTTCTGTTGCCAAGGAACACATTTTGTATTCATTTGGTGATAAATAAGTGGACAAACACTTCCATACTCAAGTTAAAGACTAAGCAGGTTTGTAGACATAGCAAAGTTAGGCCCCAGTTTACATTTTAAAGAGACAGAGACACAGATGTACTGAAATGCAGTTATAGCAGGATCTCATGAAAACATGATTTGTTAATGCAAAAATTTACAATCAAAGAAACTGTTTATATAAGAAATACTCAGTAACTAAAAAATTCTAAACTCTTAAAATCTCTACATATTTTGAAATTTTGAGAAGTACTATCCCCAGATTTGAATTTCCAAATTTTATTTAGCTTGGGGATGAGGGCAAGGAGAAAGGCCTTTGGGGTAAGAACAAGTTGCCTATAACCAGACAGAGCAACCCTTCTTCACAGATGAATGTCTGCTCCTATAGGCACCACAGAAAAGCTGTCTCACGGTCTTATTAATTCTACCATACTTTCAAGGGAGTTAAAAATGCGGGCAGAATGAGATGATTTTGTACTAGGGATTAACATTTGCTTTGAGCATAGATACTGTAGGGTACAAACACAAAAGTAAAGTGGAATAATTGTTATTCCTGGAATTTAAAGTTGAAAATACATGTTGTGGCACTAAGTACAATCAGGAAAAAGGACTAGCATCAAGTGAACACTGAAATATTGGGTTGTCAGGAAAGTCATGATACATTTTTGCATGGAAAAACACAGAAAAATATACATGACTTTCCTGACAACCTAATATTTGTAGCACTCGATTGTGACAAGCCTTACTCCAGCTCTAGAAGCTAACAGACTGGTCAAGACTCCTTTTGGAAAGAGGAACAGATATGTTAAATGTGATTATCACAAATAAGGCTGAGGTAGTGGCCAGAATGAACCTGGCTAAGGTGAAGGTGTATGGCACCCCTCCTGATAAAGGAGAAGTTACTTGGCACCTTTTGTGGGCAGTCTGTTACCTTCCCACATCTAAATAATAATGTGAACAGTTTCTTTCTTTCTTTCTTTTTGGAGAGGTTTTTGCTATAGGGCGCGTGTGCTCGCCAGACAGACAGAGAGAGGCAGAGAGACAGAAAGTGAGACATCACCCCCCAGGGGGATGGCCATGCTGCAATCCCTTCTCCTCCATTCTCCTCTCGGGATCTTGGGCACTCACACACACGCACCCGGCGTGAGTTTAAGCCACCGGGTCTGGGATGCGAACCATGGTCAACTACGTGGGAGTCCAGGGACATAGCCATTACGCTAACTGCTGGTCCCGAACAGTTTCTTTCTTAACATTCACAATTTACTATGTTTAGTTTAAAGAGCTGCTCACAGTGAAGCCATAGTTTCCATTTCTTTTTCCTTTATACCTATTGTAAAGGAATTCTTTATATCCTGACATTTTGGGAAAACATAAATTACCTTCCTGAAATAATATGGAGGTTGAATTACCTCAACAGCTGCTGACATCCAAATCTAGCTTCTATTTCCTATGTGGAAGACTCAGTCCCAAGATAAGCAGAATTTATTTTTATGATATGGTCTGTTGACCATGAAATATCCTGTTTAAACTGGGATGCTACTGAGACACTCTTGGTAATTCTGATGGGAAATGGGCATAAACTGGGATAGTGCCAAGCAAACCAAAGCAGTTGTTTATGCTATTAAGAGATCAAAGTACATCTATACAGAGAGTAATTTACATAGGTTTAAGAAATCTGGAGCACCATATAAACACAATAGTCCATATGGCTATCTAAAAACTTATATGCCAAAACATCTTCAATACAGATAAAATATAAATTCTTATAGGTTGCTTCTTCTAAAGGACTTAGGAATAAATGTTTTTAGAGTGGAATAGAAAAAGCCAAATTATATATTTTTTGAAGAAAAATTATTGTTGTTGATATTTCCATCAAGGCTACTCTGACACAAATAGTATGTTTTCTTAATGACACGTGATGTCAGATACTTATTCTACCTGGAATTTTTGGTAATTGTTTTTCCTGTTTAAATATTCTTTGTGTATTTAAAAATTATTTTCTTTACTGATTTTTGAACCCCAATTTTCTTTTCCCCTGAGAAACTAATATTTGACATGCAATTGACTACATTTTTTTAACCTATAAGGGGACGTTTCAGGTCAAAGAATCTGGTGATATATTAAGTGTACTCCTGTTATTAACTTACAGAGGGAGGCCGTGGGTATGTATCATACGGGGGTGGAGGACTGTCTTGTTTCGGTGTTGATGGAGTATCTGCTTCTTCCTTGTCACTCTCACTCCAGTAATCTGAAAATTCATATACATGGATACATCAACATTCTATTACATGTTTCTAGCCATATTTTTAGGAACATACACTATCATTTTTTTTTTAAGAGAGATTTTTGCTATAGGGCTGTTGTGCTCGCCAGAGAGACAGACAGAAAGTGAGAAATCTCACCCCCCTACCCCCCGGCAGAATAGCCATACCACAATCTCTTCTCCTCCATTTTCTTCTTAGGATCTTGCACATGCATGCACACCTGCCTGGAGTGAGTTTAAGCTGCCAGGTCCAGGGCTTAAACCCCAGTCAACTATATGGCAGTCCAGCAATGCAGCCATTAAACCATCTGCTGCTCCCTATACACTATCATTTAACAAAGGGAAATTTTAATTCCATTCTTACACTGTGTCCTCCAGCACTCCTCTACCTGAGGCCCATCAACTTTCATTTTCAGGAGGAAGGAAGAGAATGTTCACCTAATTCTAAACTCCTTTTAAAGCAAGCCATTACAGGCAGCTATCATTTAGGAAGCTAAGAAAAAAGACACTGTATAATGAAAATTAGGCTTAGGGTACATTAAATTCCAGACCAAATTATTCTGAAGGTTCAATGAATGAATGTTATCACTTGATGCCTCATAAAGGCATATCATTTTATTCTTTTTCCTTTGTGCTCCAATGAGACCTGTTTTATTTACCTATGTACAGGATATATTTTCTACTTTCTCCCAACTTACATATTGTACTGGGTTGTCAGGAAAGTCATGATGGATTTTTGCATAGAAAAGCAGAAAGATATGTTATGACTTTCCCAAGAACCCAATATATACAATATATGTAAAATGTGTTTTTTTATACATCCAATCACTATATATTATTATGGCTTTTCCAATGAATATTCCCATTTTATTCTAAAGATGAATATTCAAAGAAAAGTGATACATATACTGCTGTAGATATATACAGATATAAAAAACTCTAAAAAGAATGTTCTCAATTCTCTTCTTTAGCTTCAATTCACTGGTTATCTAACAATCACTGTTTCCAGAGTCATGCTGACATGAATCTCTTTAACACCATACTCCTACCTCTCCTTGGAAACACATGGCAAACCCTGATTCTTGCCAAATACAAAAGGGCAAATCTGCTGATGTGGATTGTAAGCTCCAAATTTCCAGAACTACTTAAAAAGGAAGAAAATGTAAACCGCTAGACAAAGTGATGTGGCAGATCTCAGGCAAGAAGGAGGGGGAAGGATGCTGAGAGATTCATTACTAGAGTAACTCAAATGCAGCAAAAAGGTCAATAATCAGTCTGTTCCACTAATGTCTCAACTACTCAGTAACTGTTGGGTAAATGTGTAATTTACAAGAAGAAACTCAGAAGTATTACCCATATTAAGTTCAGATGATAAGATAAGATATTAAAAAACAAAGTTCCTTATCCTTATAAAATTTAAATTACAAAAGAGCTATCACAAAGCTTAACTGTTCAGATTTATATGAAAAATCATGTCACAAATTTTTACAGAAACCCCTCTCAACCCAGGATTTCCAATAATATAATACATTTGTATATTTTCTCTGTGGTACTGATTAATTTTAATAATAAATGCAACTAACATTTATTAAGAAATTACTATTGGGTTGTCAAAAAAGTCATGACACATTTTCGCATAGGAAAACATGGAAAAATACATCATGACTTTTCATTTTCAACATATCAATATATGATGAGTAGGAAGTAATAGAGCTGGGATTTGAACTAATATGTTGCCTTGGACTAAAGTTCTGAGAACTAAATTGCTGGGACTCTTTTGTATAACATAGCAGGAGAGTTCGAGGTGAAGTGTATTGATGACCATTAACTCTACCTCCTTCTGCTATTAATTCTCGGTACTGTGAATAGAAACTCTTCGGCAATGGAGATTGGGAATAAGATGAATTGTCCTTTATGTTCAGGCCAAAATACATATGGGCTCTGAAAATTCTATTTCCACTTTAATGATCATCCCCCCCCTTTTTCTAGAGGTTTTTGCTATAGGGCACATGCGCTCGCCAGACAGAGAGAGACATAGAGATGGAAAGGGAGAAATCACCCCCCAGGGGGGATGGCCACGCTGCAATCCCTTCTCCTCCATTCTCCTCTCGGGATCTTGGGCACGCACGCACACACGCCCGGTGTGAGTCTTAAGTCACCTGGTCCGGGACACGAACCGCGGTAGACTATGTGGGAGTCCAGTGATATAGTCATTATGCTAACTGCTGGTTCCCATGATTCCCTTTGAGTAAAAGACAAGCAAGGACTAGTTAATCTAAATTTGGTATCTACTTTTTCCATTGGATTGTGATAGTGAATATATAAAATCTTCGCTCAAATATGAATTAACATTGTTGCCCAGAAATGGGTCTGACAAACACTGGGTGGAGAAAGCATAAACTATGTATTTAGGCAGAGACAGACTTTTGGGAAGTTTTCTCTCTAATTCCTCCCCCTCTCCCAACCCCAGGTAAATTAGGAAGAATTCTAGTCTGTTAATTTAATGATTCTTGGTTTATTAAAAAGCACAATGATTGACTGAATTTTTTTTATTTTACCTATCTATTTATGATTTCTGACTTTTCTTTAGTAGATATTTTGTTTTGACAAAAAGCATCATCAATCTAAAGTTTCCATGGGTTGCCTAAGAAAAGGCTGAAGCATCACTTTGCAAATGAACTTTTCTTACACTAACCCGTATATCTTTTTTTTAAACTTATTTATTATCATAATCTTGTTTATATTACATTGAATCACATATAACTTTACAGTATATTACATTTCTTTTTCCAGAAGGAATACTATGCATTATCAGTCAGTTCAAAGACATTAAAATCCCCATCATCATCTAATAGCTTTTCATTATTTTTTTGTCCAGATTATTATTATTATCCAGTTATTTTTTAAAAATATTCAATCACTATCTATCATTTTGCTTGTAAAAAGATTTTACCCAACATGAAATACTTCTCAGACCAGTACAGTTGAGAATACTATACACGTCATCATCATCAGGTAATAAACCGTATGAGAAAACAATGCCAGATGAGACTACACAGAAAACTGAGACAGGCTTTTTGTGGTGTTGTGTGGAAAATTAAGAGATACACTGTTGCTTAGAGGCTAAAATTAGTCTGATTTTATTCTTTTTTTCTATTTTTTATTTATATTTAATCACTGTACATCTTATATAGCATACAAAATGTTTTTTTCTCAATGTGACTACAGTGTACATTAGTTAAGTCAGATATTATCATCAACAGATAACTTTTCATTTTAGTTTCTGTTAGATGTTTCTTCCCTGATCCCCCATCCTTTCTCCCTGTTACTCACCCCCTCCTATACTGTTTCTAGTATCCTCAGTTGCCCTCCCTGATATTATACCTTCCAGTCTTTCAATTTCTGCCACAGAGTGCAAACATTCTGTATAAATTAAGCAGGGACATACAATGCCTGTCATTCACAGTCTGGCTTGCTTCACTCAGCATTAAATATTCCATGTTCATCCACTTTGTATCAAATGTCAGGGTCTCATTGCTCTTTATGACTGAGGTATTCTGTAGTGTATATATATATATATATATATGCCACATTTTTTCAATCCATTCACCTGTTCTTGGACATATGGGCTAATTTCAAGTCTTAGCAATTGCGAATAATCCTGCAATGAACATGAATGTGCAAGTGTTTTTCTGACTGTGTGTTTTCCTATCCTTTGGGTAGATACCCAGGAGTGGAATAACTGGGTTGTATTTCTCTACCATACAACCTATTTGCAGGTTTTTGAGGAACCGCCATATTATTTTCCACAGCGGCTGTACTACTTCATTACATTCCCACTAACAGTGTAGAAATGTTCTCCTTTTCACCATAGCCTTGCCAACATTTATCATTCTGTATTTTTTATATCTTAGCCATTCTGACTGGGGTTAAGTGGGATCTCATTGTGGTTTTGATTTGCATTTATTTTATGATAAGAGATGTTGAGCATGTTTTTTGGCCATTTGAGCAAATTATTTTGTCTTATCCCTCTATATAGTACAAAATAAATGGGTACTTTTTTAAAAACTTTTTTTGCCATAGGATCCCTGCATTTGCTGAAGAGAGACAGAGAAAGACATAGAGAGGGAAAGTGAGAAATCACCCCACACCCCCGGGGTGGATGGCCATGCCACAATCCTTTTTCCTCCATTCTCTTCTCAGGATTTTGGACACATGTATGCATACACCCAGCATGATTTTTAAGCCAATGGGTGGGGACACAAAACATGTGAGAGAGAGTTCAGTGCCTTAACCACCATGACACCTGCTGGCCCTGTAAATGGGTATTTTTATGTCTCTCACAATGATATACAATTTTGTAAGTACTCATGAATAAACAGTGCCATTGCTAGAAGAGGAACACTTCTACTTTATTTTCTCATGTTGATACAAAAAGATAATTTGGGAAAAACTGACTCATTTATAACTGTGAAAGAAAGTATATTTCATTCATTTTATGTGATTAAAAGTTTACAGAGACCTTATATGTGACTGAAAATAATGTGTCATGAATGTCTGACTTGAAGCTGGAAAAAAACCCCACATTTTGTATGCTGTGATGATGCTCAGGGAATGAATGTAAATTAATTAATTAAAATGTTTCAGAAGAAAATTACAGTGCACTTGTAACTAGATTCTAGCTTTGTCCATATTTTTAGTTTAAGGTATTTTGTGAATTAATAAAATGTGGAAAAAAATAAAATAAAATAAATTCTCTTTGAAAAAATGAAACAAAACAAGTAAAAATAATTGACAAAAAATGAGAAGCTATGTGCTGATAAGTTATAGAATAATATCTTTGGCTTGATTAACATGCAAAGTATTTGTGATGAAAAAAGAAATATTGTACACTGTAAAGATATGACTAAATGCAAATAAATTAATTAATCAAAAAAAAAAAACCAGAAAAACAATCATCAGACAATTAGCCAAATTGTTATCTTGGTCAAATTTAAAATAACCCTGTTTTCTCTAAGTAAAACAAATATTGAAAAAGAAAACCCCATATCCCTTATTCTTATGTAATTAACAGGAGAAATTCACTAAACTTGTATTTAAGTCAATGAAAGAGTCACTTCTTAGCTGTACTTCTTGTTTAAATAGAAACAGTGTTTGGCAGCTATTCCTTTTCATCTCGGTGAAATATTTCTAATCCTCAAAGAGCTATATTCTGTATGAAGCTCTACAGCGAACAGTACTCAGGAGATGTCAGATAACTCTACTGAAGTGTCAAGTAGATATGTGACTTTAGTAGCTTTCTATATGGAATACCACGAGACCTAATCGCATAGAAGTTAAGAAGTTTCATATGTTAATGATCTGTGTTAAAATGCCTGATGAACATACACTGTATGTGGAAAACAAAATTATTTCAGAGATTCTGGTTATATTGCATTAACAAGAGAGACTTTAGTTATAATGATTAGCTCTTGCCTATTATTTTCTTTCTTCTTCTTTTTTTTATTTTTAAGGGAGATTTTTGCTACAGGGTGCATGTGCTTGCCACAGACACACAGAGAGAGAGAAAGTGAGAAGTCACCATCTGGGGAGATGGCCATGCCACAATCCTCCATTCTTCTCTTGGGCACACATGCACATGCTACTAGCGTGAGTTTTGAAGATTTGAACCATGGTCAGCCATGTGGGCATCCTGTGCTCAACCACTATGCCACCTGCTGGCCCTTGCCTATGATTTTCTACCATATCCCAGTTGGTACTAACATATATACTCACATGAGAGACCAGGGCATAATAAATACTTTTTGAAAACTGCATGCACACTATAACTTACCAGTTCTTTCACCCATAATGAAATTTGGTTATATAATACCAAGTACAAAGAAAATTCACTAAAATCAAGGCCATGCTCAGCTTCAAAGTAATGCTGAGTGATAAAATACAGAAGTTAAAGCCTAAAAATCCAAGCTTTCTCATTCACATAAATTGACTTTTGTAAAAATCCAAACTTTCTCATTCACATAAATTGACTTTTGCAAAGATTTTATTCTCTTATATTTACATTGCCCACACTTCTAATTCTTGGATTTTTTTTAAAAAGGCTATAAAGCACTTAAAACAAAAACAAAACACCAAAACTGTTTCATGTCTTTTTTTTTAAGGATTATTTTACTTTTTTTCCTTCTTTTTCTCCTTCCTTCCTTTTTTAAATTTGACCAGAGAGAGAGGAAGAGAGAGAGAGATAGAGAGAGAGAGAGAGAGAGAGAGAGAGAGGTGAGAAATCACCCCTTGGAGGGACTGCCACACTGCAATTCCTTCTCCATTTTCCTCTCAGGATTTTGGGCACACATATACATGTGCCTACCATGTTCCTCAATGTGGCAGGTCTGGGACTTGAGCCCCGTAGTCACCCATGAGGCATCTAGCAATCTACACCTCCATGCCATCTGCAGGCCTGGGAAACAAGCTTTAAAAAAAAATGTTTGCCATAGGACATGTGTACTCACTACAAAGAGACAGCTGGAGGAGGAGTGTGGGGAGGGTGAGAAAGCTCTTCTCTACGGGGCATAGTCACACTACAATCCCTTCTCCATTTCTTCTTCCTTTTGGAATTTTGGGCATGCATGTGTGTGCACCTGGTATGTTTCTCAAGTTGCCAGGTCTAGGACTTGAACCACATGGTTGGCCATATAAGGCCTAGCCATCTTAATCACTAGGTCACAAACTGATCTAGGAATAAACTTTTAACTATTAAGAAAGTTGTTTTCAGGATCAGCAGATGGTGTAGCGTTATGTGCTGTACTCCTACATAGTCAACTGTGACTCAAGTCCTGGACCTGATGGCTTGAAACTGATTCCAGGCACATGTGTGAACATGCCCAAAGTCCTGAGAGGAGAAAGGAGGAGAAGGGATTGCAGCGTGGGCATCTCCCCTGGGGGGGGGTGATTTTCTGCTTTCTCTCTCTCTCTCTCTAGTGAGCACATGTGTCCTACAGCAAAAATCTCTCAAAAAAAGAAGAAAGTTGTCTTTGGAGCCAGTAGGTGGCATAGTGATTAAAGTGTTGGATTCCCACATGGCTGACCATGGTTTGAGTCCTTGACCTGGTGATTTGAAACTCACACCAGGCATGTGTGTCCACATGTCCAAAGTCCCGAGAGGAGAACGGAGGAGGATGTGGCCATCCCCCGCTAGGGAGTGATTTCTCACTTTTTTCCTGTCTGTCGAGCACGTACACCCTATGACAAAAAATACAGAAAAAAGTAAAATGCCACACACACACACAAAGTTGTCTTCTTTCTCACTTCCTCTCTTTTCTCTCTATGAGTGAATGAATGTACCCACTAGGAAAATTTAAAGAAAGAAAAGTGTATTAGTAACTGGTTTGACACTTCACATTCTTAGCTAGGGTTTGCACACTGATTGATGGAGATGGCTTCCACATCATTTGTGGAATCATTCATGCTGCTCCCGTTCCCAAGATCCCGAGAGGAGAACGGAGGAGAAGGGATTGCGGCCTGGCCATCCTCCCTGGGGGGTGATTTCTCACTTTCTGTCTTTCTGTCTCTGTCTGTCTGTCTGGTGAGCGCACGCACCCTATAGCAAAAAAAAAAAAAAAAACCAACCAAACAAACAAACAACTCTCCAAAAAAATAAAAAGAATTTATGCTTCCAAGGGATATACAACAAACATACTTTGCAAAATGTAAAACCACCTCAGAAAGTACAACTTTCATCCTTAAGATTTAATGCTGCATTATGATACTGTGTTTCATAAATCTGAGTTCAATTCCAAGGCAAATTCCATAAAGTCATAGTTACATAGTAACCAAACTGAAGAACATAACCAAATGAGATAATTTATCAAAGAAGGGATTATTCATTTAATTTATTTGCATAAAAGGTCATGTAAACATCTATAAAATTGATAAACTGGGGGGAAAAAAACCCTACTGTCAATGATCTAGACTTGTGTTAATACATAAGACCTATAATAATAGGCTTTTTATATTTTATTTTTTGGAGAGGTTTTTGCCATAGGGTGCATGCGCTCACCAGAAAGAGACAGAGAGAGAGACAGAAAGTGAGAAATCACCCCCCAGGAGGGATGGCCACACCACAATTCCTTTTTCATTCTCCTCTCGGGATCTTGGGCACACACACACGTGCCCAGTGTGAGTTTAAGCCACAGGGTCAGGAACTTGAATCACAGTTTGCTACTTGAGAGTCCAGTGACATATCCATTATGCCAACTGCTGGTCCCAGTTTTTTCTTTTTTAAGATTTTGTTTCCCCATAGGAAACAAGGGGAAGGAGAAGGCAATAAATAGGTGAGAACTCTATATTAGCTACTCCAAAATTCTGAGAGTTCAGTCCCTATCTACTTGACTTACAAATCTTACCTATAAGATGCTATGGTCTGGATTCAAAGTGATCAGAAGATAAATAACCACAAATTGACATACATAGTTTCTGTCAACTGATAACAAAGAATCACTATATAGGATTATATAAAAAAAATCAACAGAATAAAAAAACAGTATTACTTTACCTTTATCTTGTTTAATCCTTTCTCTCTCTGCATATCCTGCAGTCAGCATATTAATTCTGTTAAGCCATCTGAAAAAATAAATGTTAAAATCAGTAACATCACAACTTAATTTGTTATACTTTACTTAAAAATATTTACTTTAAGATACTTCAGAATATATGGAATTACCCAATATATTAGAAGTGTTCTTTGCTACTCTTTATACGTGGAGTTTCAATGAGCTATAATTTGCTGAAGTACAAATTGCTGCCACATCAAAAATGCCATTTCAATAGAAAATTCTTGGGCAAAGATATTAATATCTGTAACATAAAGGGCTTTGAGATGACCAAAGTCATATTAATTTTGTTGCTCCAAATGTAAAACTGTTCCATATCATCTCATTGTTCTGTTTCTTCAGAACAAATGCGCCTTTAGAGATATTTAAACAATATTAGGTCTAATTTATCCTAAAAAGGGAAAGAATTATGGACTTTGCCTGTCAAAATAATAGTTTTACTATGAAATAATAGCTTTAATTAAAACTAACTGGAGTTTCATGATCCAATGGGAAATACATCTTGGGAGTACTTTAGAAACTTGTCTATAAATACAAGGGTATTAGGTTATCTAGAGACGCAATGAGCATATACTAATTTAACCTCTGCATAGATTCTGAAAGTGTATTTTCATGAATACTACATAGATTCTGAAAGTGTATTTGCATGAATACTAAGTAAAAATAAATCTTAGTTCTTTCCTCTTTCAGTTGTGCTGCTACTGCCAATGTAGGAACTATATGAAGCAAAACAATTTCATTAACTTTCTTTTGTCTAACCAGGGCTCTCCCTAAGTTCACTATTGCAACTATTCATATTACATCAGATTATCAAATCACATC
The DNA here is from genome assembly GCF_000334495.1 of Tupaia belangeri chinensis. Classification (NCBI taxonomy): domain Eukaryota; kingdom Metazoa; phylum Chordata; class Mammalia; order Scandentia; family Tupaiidae; genus Tupaia; species Tupaia belangeri. The sequence continues at coordinate 1,969,149 of NW_006159659.1, read as the reverse complement.
TTAAAACAATGTGGCATTTATACCATATCAGATTATCAAATCACATCATTAAACAATGTGACAATTGCCTATTGGTTATTTCTCAGCCATGATCCATATACTTTCTCAAATCAGAAAGTGAAGAGGAATTCACCTTCCACACTAGTTTGGGTAAATTTGGAATCACTAGTATACTTAATGTCATTAAGTCCTATAATAATTTGATATATACATAATTTTAAGAAAAACTTGTGTTTGAGAACTTTTTCTCTAAAGATCTTCTCTTCTCTGTCAAGTAGGAGATGACATTATTCTAAGTAACTCAAATATTTAATCATTTTTTTGCCAAGTGGTGTTTACTGTGTATCTTGAAAAGGGAAGAAAGTTGTCTCTAATAGCCAAAGTCACACATATGGAAAGCTAAGCTTTAATTTTAAGAACAAGTGACCTAAATCCCAACTTTATTGTGGTAACAGTGCAATCATTACCGCAAGTATATTTTGGAAGTGAAGATGGGACTGGATTAGAAGGGGAATAAAATTGGGCTAGCTGGTGGCCAGGTAGTTACATGAGCTGGGTCCTATATGGCTGACTGCAAATATACACAGGTACTTGGGTATATGTACATATGTATGTGCTCTTACTTTATGGAAGAAAATAATAAGGATTATTTTGAACTCCAATTACACACACATACACACACAAACATATATATACATATATATTTAATATGGAAAAGAAATATATTTCCATAGAAAATAGATATGATATTTTTAAAATTATGAAATAATCAGTTAAAGCATATATTTATTATAATTATTATTATTTAGATAAATGTATTATTTCTTGAAGACTCAGGCAACCTTTAATAGGTAAGACATAGGCCCAGTCATGGTAGCCTACCTAGGATGCCACTACCTAGTGGCTGAGGCAACACTGAATGCTTAGGTTTGGCTCCTAGTCCAATCTAAATCCTGAGTGTGGCCTGCACTTGTGGTTCTAGTTAACTGGAAGGCTGGGGCAGGATGATTATGACATGGCAAGACCCTTTGTAAAATATACCACTATTTCTCTCTTCCCCCACATCTTCCATTAATAGAAAAATTACATATAGAATAATCAAAACCAAGAACATCTTGCTATTACATAAGATTACTGAACAAAATGAGTTTCTCTCATCAGTAATTCTCTATGAATATTTTTTACATGAGCTCATTCCCCCTTCTGTTAGCAAGTAATAAAAAAAAATCTTACTGAACCAATATATAGTGAATTCACAATGAGTAAACATATTTAGTATACTGTAATGACATACAGCAATGGAATACAAAATAAATAAAGAAAAAAATGCCTATTGAAAATATATGATAGGAATAAGATTATAAATATAGCAAAATCATAAAAATCTACTGTAATTAAAATTTTAAAATTTAGTATTTCAAGACAATTTAATTCTGAAAGATTTAGTGCATTATGGCAAGCCTTACATAAAACAGTACTTTTAAACATATGATGTGAAGATCACAGTTTTGACCAAACTCGTCATCGAAATAAAACACATGGTTTTGGGTTTTTCTTCAGTGGTATGTGGAACCACCTACATTTATAGGAGAGTTAGGGACAAGAAGTGACATCTGTGTGTTTATTTACTCCTCACAAAAGTCCTCCTAATGGGGATGATAATTATTCCCACTTTATAAAAGGTGAATAGCCTGGTATACAGTTTAGTTTCTTGCTCAAGGTTATGTAACTATTAAGTGGCAGAGTTGAGATTTAGATGTTTCTTATCATCACCTATCTATTATATAGATTGGACAATAACAGGCATGGAGAGGTCAAGTCCTTTCTCCAAGGTAACATAGTTGGTAAGTAACACAGTTGGGATTTAGACAGTCTGGTTCCAAAGTTTATGTTCCTGATTGCTATTGCTATACTGCCTCTCCCTAACCATAGGAAGGTTATATATGTAATAAGCACTGGCTGGCTTCTAAATTTATAGAAAGGGGAAAATTTTGAAGCTTAAACCTCATTTCTATATTCTAGAAAAAGGACAGGGGAAAGTAAATGAAAAGGAAAAAAAAGGTGACCAGCAGTAAGTGTAATGGCTATGTCGCTGGACTCCCATGTAGTCGACCGCGGCTCGAATCCCGGACCTAGTGGCTTAAACGCACGCCGGGCGCATGTGCATGCCCAAGATCCCAAGAGGAGAATGGAGGAGAAAGGATTGCGGTGTGGCCATCCCTGCTTGGGGGTAATTTCTCGCTTTCTGTCTCTCTGTCTTTTTGGTGAGCACACATGCCCTATAGCAAAAAACCTCAAAAACAAAACAAAACAAAACAAAAAACAAACAAAAAAAGGATAAAACTAGAAAAGCTAAAGCAAAAACATGAAGCAGAATGTGGTAGGTAATGGGCAAAAATTAGTATCTACTCTGTGTTAAATTTTCCCTGAGCCACCAAATAATCCTGGAGGCATTTAATAAGTTAGCTGCATGCTTCTGCCTGGTGATAGGCAAAAGGTGACAGAAAGAAATACTGACTTTGCTTAGACATGAATTACTAAGATGGATGTTCTGTCAAAAGTATTCATCACTTTAAAAAGTCAGCTTTTTAAAAATCTTTTTTCCCCTATCTAGGAATAAATTGGAAGACATTATTTTTAAAGTTTATTTATTTATTTATTTGGAGAGAGAGAGAAAGAGAGAGAAAAAGTGAGGGGTTCAGTCATCCCAAACAGGTTCTTCATGCTGTGATTTATCCCTTGACTCAGCCAGCCTAGATTATGGATAACCATGTATGTACGCATGTGTACATGGAGGTCTTGGGACATGATCCCAGGACCTTCTCATGTGGGTTCAGTATCCCAGAGCATTGTTTTAGTACTGTACCACTGGCTGGACCAAAACAATCTTGTAACGAACTTTCTGAAAAATCTCTTATTTGTTGTGGTAGATTTTTGGGTCATATATGGATCCTGACACCATTTTAGTAAACTTGACAACTAGTCAATGAGTTTGCTTTAACTAACTACTGCTTTTTTTTTTTTTTTTGATTGCCAGAGGGCATGTATGCTTGCCAGATTCAGAGTGGTAGAGAGGGAGAAAGCATTGCCCCAATGGGGCATGGTTGTTGTAATCCCTTATCCTCTATTTCTCCATCCTGTCAGAATTAGGGACACACATGCCTGCCATGTATTTCTGGCTGCCAGGGCCAGTACCCTTGACCATTGTGCTACAGGGTCAGCCTTAAATGTTGTTTTTTAAAATCAGGTACAGTCACTCAGAGCTATGGCTGGATTCATTTTTTAAAAGCTGATTAATGCAGAAACATCAGTGATATTGTTCTCTAAGGATTACTATAGAAAACAGATTTCTAGGCCTAACTGAGTTTCTAAGTACTTTGAAATTTAAGTAATACTTTACCTGTTCATATCATCGAGGTGTTCAGCAGCAAAATAAAAGCTTTTAATTTTAGGATGACAGGCTTTGAATGCACTGAAAAAGGAAACAAATTACATTTATTTTACTACAAATTGGAAATAAGTTTGAACCAAATAATTTTTATGGGTAAAGTTATCTCAATATCTAACTTGAGTTTACTTATACAATGCTTCTACCATGATGACAAGTATCAGTTAAAAATCTAATTTTTTGTCCACAAAATTGCTTTTTATTACCTTAATTTAAAAACATTAGACAAGTAACCTATAATTTAACGGTTGTAAATTTAAAGAAACTCTTCCCCAAATAAAATCAACTTACTATTTCTTGCGGCATTCACTGGCTCTATCAATTTTAAATTCGGGCAGACTGATGAATCCTTCTGCTTTTTCATCCTGAAGAGGCAACACTCTTTTTTAGGATATTATATACGAAGGCTTAAAGCTAATAATATCATATATAGATGCCTTAAATATACATATTAATAAAATTGTTCATTGGATTTCTTCAATTTGATATTTTAGATATTAGAATTCCACTCTTACCTGTTATATTACAGAAATTGAAGGGATATTTAGAAGGCTTAGAATATTACAAATTAAAATATATACAAAACCTTATATTAAAATAAGGATAGAAAATTCTTTAATTTTGAGAGGGAAACAAATTTTATAACCAATTTTCTGCTCAGAAAGTAAATGTACCTTTATAACATATAACTAAAGTCCACATGTGTAATTCACAATTTTCTATTATTTCTTCATGTTCAGGGAAATGTACTGATTCGATTTCCCTTTTGCCTCCAACAAATCACTTCTCAAACCTGAATTAAGTTTTTCTAAATATATTACAATTATTTTGTGTATTTTGTGAGTTTACAAATGACACGGGTCAATTTGATCTTCAAATATCTGGTTTGGGTACATGCTATAACTGAGATGTCTTTAAAAAGTTCATAAAAATGTATATTTTGAAAAAAGTATGCACAGATTTGGTTTTCTTTCGGTATGAAAATAAACGTGTACTTTAGTTCCATTTTTCCATGACTTTTTGAAGTCTCCTTATATATAAAGTTGATTTTTACCCAAAACACTGAAAAAAAATACATAAAACCTCCCTCTTTCTAATGCTGCATTGAAAAAGAGGGAAATTATCCAAGATTTTATATTATATACAAGTTATCTCAACTAAGCTAAGACTATCTTTGACTAATCCTTTTAATTACTGTCTCCTTTTTCCTGTCCATGGCCAATCTCACACACTCTTATGCTCCTTGCCTTCTATTTTATCTGCACTAAACCAGTCTATAGCTCCTTAGATATCAGGTTCAAATGAGATTAATTCCCAACCACTACTTCAAAGAAAAAAATAAATTTTCAATTGTTTTAGTGTATGTGTATGATTTCTTTCAATGCTAAGTTATAATGCAAAACTGAAACAATTTGATGCTTCTAATACTGATTGTAATGTATGCTCTAAAATGTCACAGTATTACAATTTTTCAATATATGAGCATTTTTTCTTTTAATCTTAAAGATAATGTTTTCAAATCCTTTTCTTACTTTGATTTCTATGTTACATTACCCTTGATACTCTTAATTTAAAATTTTAAATGATTGTGAATATTTTGCAGGCAGTTATCATCTCCCCATAAGGATGTGATGAGTAATTTTTCACATTTCTCAAAAAAAAACACATACTAAGGTATCTCTTGCAACATATACTATGAAATTAATCACTCATTTGTCACAAGGCTAACACAGTAACAATAACTTGTTAATTGAAACTTAGCTACTGTGCAATAAAAAAGGGTCTTTTTTAAAAAAAATAAAAGAGAGAGAGATTTTTGCTATAGGGTGCATGCAATCTCCAGAGAGATAGAGAGAAATAGACAGAAAATAAAAAAAAACTTCCCAGGGGGGATGGCCATGCCACAATCCCTTCTCCTCCATTCTTCTCTTGGGATCTTGGGCACACACACACACATGCCCGGCATGTTTTAAGTAGTCGTGTCCAGGACTCAAACTGTGGTCAAATACACGGGAGTCTTGTGATGTAACCATTACACCATCTGCCAGTCCTAGGTCAGTTTTTTATTACTTAAACTTTGAAAGATAGAATATAATCTAGTTTGTAGCAGAGAAATCTACAAGTGATCTTACAATAAAGTAATAATAGAGATATTAAATCTTGATACTACTTGATTAGTGAAAAATATTTAATATGTATCTGTTAAATGAAAATGTAGTTAAAATTATGGTTTGTTCACTATTTCTAAAATAAGACCCACAGCAAAACAGACAGTAGTACTTTATCTGATTGTGTAATTGCCACAAAAATATTAAAACCAAATCTTTTATATAGGTAATATACACATCAATTTTAAATAGCAAATTATTAATTTAAGATTTTATAAATGAGGTTCACTGAAAAAATTTTACTAATAGCATATGTTTATTGAGCATTTAGTATGTACCAGGTATTGTTCTCAGTGGGCTTTTAATGCACTAATACATTTCGTCTATATGATAGCTCAATGAGATAAGCATTATTACTCTCAGTTTACAGATGAGGAAATTGAGGCACAGTAGCTCAGGTGATATGATTCCTAAATCCTAAGCATAACATAACCTAGCATAATGTAATGCTATGTTATGTTCTAGGGAACATAAAATTCTCTGGACACTGCATGTTATAATCGAGGGTATAATAATGTAAAACTATTTTTCAACAATTAATCTTTATATGCAAATTGGTGAATATGTTAGCATAAAAGTATTTTTTTGAGAGATTTTCCACTATAGGGCACGTGCACTCGCCAGAAAGACAGAGAGAGACAGAGAGACAGAAAGTAAGAAATCACCCCCCAGGGGGGATGGCCACACCACAATTCCCTCTCCCCCATTCTCCTCTAGGGATCTTGGGCACACACCACGCACACACGCCTGGCATGAGTTTAAGCCACCAGGTCTGGGACTCGAACCGCGGTCAACTACAAGGGAGTTCAGTGACATAGCCCTTTCACCAACTGCTGGTCCTGCCATAAAAGTATTTGATTAAGACTATTAAGTCCTCCCAGTATATTAAGCATGTACTTTTTTAATAGAGATTTTTGCTATAGGGTGCGTGTGGTCACCAAAGAGATAGAAAGTAAGAAATCACCCCCTCAGTGGTGATGGCCACACCACAATCCCTTCTCCTCCATTCTCCTCTCGGGATTTTGGGCACGCTCATGCACACAAATGCCTGCCATGAGTTTTTAGCTGCCAGGTCCAGGACTCGAACTGTGGTTGTCTATGTGGGAGTCCAGCAATGTAACCATTATGCCATCTGCTGGTCCCAGCATGTACTTTTTTGATAAAATAAGTTAACAGAAGAAACCACTGTTTAAAAAAAAAAAAAAACAAAACAAACCAATAAACTGAACTGAGAAATGGCTATAGTAAAGAATCAAAGAGAATGTATGGTGAAGGGAATATCAATGAATCAGGTATACTCTTGGTATATCTGCAGATATCTTTTTTGGGGGACAGTTTGTTTCTCTAGGGCATGTGTGCTTGCCAGAGAGACAGAGAGGGACAGAAAGTGAGAAAACATCCCCTAGAGGATGGCCACAATGCAATCTGTTCTCCTTCATTTTCTTTACAGAACTTTGGGCCCTGCATGAGGGCCCAAACCACTGGGTCTGAGACTTGAACCATGGTCAACCATGTGAGAGTCCAGCACTTAACCACTATGTCACATACTGGCCCAGTGTATCTGTTCATATCTATGATACGTTTTAATATGATTACTCTGAATATAAATCTCTGTAGTAAACTAACCCAAGAAATCATAAGAATAATTTTTAAAACAATTATTTATTTAATTTTATTTATTATTGTTATTTTAAAAATTTGACCACAGAGAGAGAGAGAGAAAGGGAAGGTGAGAAAACAAGCCATCAGGTCTGGGATTTGAATCACAGTCATGTGGGAGTCCAATGCCCCAATCACCACACCACCTGCTGGCTTCTCATAAGAACAATTTAAATGTATATATATGCATTCTCCCTCAACTCTTCAATTGTGTCAAGTGAAATGTATATTTGTGTATTTTCAAAACTAGTCTACTAGTTCATTTTTCTTTAAAAAACTGAATTGAATTCAGATGATATTATTTATTATATTAATTTATACAATATTAAAGGGATTTCTCCCCCAACCCCCCCCAAAAAGAAAAAAATGTGAAACTCTGAACAAAAGCAATATATTTAAAAATTTCTATTAAATTTCCATGTATAGTGATGCATTGCTTACTGATAGCAATATGTTCCAAGAAATGTATTGTTATGTGAGTTCAATCTTTGTGTAGACATCACTGGGTATACTCATACTAGTCTACATGGTGTAGCCAAACACACATTTAGGCACTATGGTTTAATCTCATGTGACCACCATTGTACGTGTGGTTTGTTATTGACTGAAATAATGTTGTATGGTACATGAGCATATAATCTTTTTAGTTAAGCCATTGCTTGAATTGATTTGATATTTTAAATTAGATATACAGACATTTTTAAAATTTTAATTTATTTTATATATTCAATCACTGTACATCGCTACAGCCTTATGAATACACATGAATACACTTCACACCAGTGCAGTTGAAAATACTATACACATTATCATCAACAGATAATCATCCATTTCTGGGTCCCATAAATGTCTTGCCTCTCTTATTTTTCTCCTTGATTCCTTTCCTCACACTCTCTCCCTTCTCCCACCATTTCCCCACACTGTCTCCAGAATCCATAACCATTTTCCATGCTTCTATATCCTCTACTCTTTCAGTTTCCACCATAGAGTGCAGACAGTATATATTAAGTGGAGACGTGCAATATCTCTCTTTCATAGTCTGGCTTGCATCACTCAGTAAATCTTCCATATTCATCCACTTCATCTCAAATGCTTGGGTCTTTTTTTTTTTAATGGCTGAGTAGTATTCCATAGAGTATATATACCATACTTTTTCAATCCATTGCCTGTTCATGGACATCTGGGTTGGTTCCATGTCTTAGGAATTGTTTATAATGCTGCAATAAACATAGATGTGCAAGCACTTTTCTGACTGAGTGTTCCTCCTTTTAGGTAAATCTTGTTTGTTGGTGTATAGTCACTCATAGTATCCTCTAATAATGTTTTGTATTCTATTATGTCTATTGTAGTATTGCATGTTTCATTGTGAATTTGATTTATCTGGTTCCTTTCTCTTTTCTTCTTAAACAGAATTTTACTATAGTTTATCTGTGCTTCATATTTGTAGCAACATTAGAATAATTGAAACAACTATTTTTGCAGAACTTCAAAATACAATCATTTTAAGAGTGCAGACTGAAAAATAACTAGCAGAGATCTCTAGAACTTTTCTTAAAGTAATTATATGATTTTAAAGTACAAGAATTAAAGCTGATTCTTTTGGTTAAAGGCAGAAAATGGATGAGAAAACAAAATGTGCTTTGTCTTACCTCTTCATTAATATACCAGTATAGAGATGCATCCTTTAGGACAAACCAATATTTCTTCCATTTCTGAGAAAAATAACTCTTTGCATCTTTCTTTTTCCAAAGCCAGCCCTCACAGTCACCACGGCCAAGATCTTTGCAAGAAATTCGTCTTTTGCTCTTGCCTGCTATAGGACCTTAAAGGTAAGAGTGAGCGAAAATTTTCCTTAAATTTTATAAAATGTATGAAAGTAGAAAATTAATTTATAGTACACTAAAATAAGTCTGGGTACTTGACCTTAAATTTAAAAATTTTTATATTGTATTGAAATAGAAAAATATAGAAATCTTTAAACCTTTCCCCTCCACATAAGTGGCAGAGAATTTAATCAGAAATGTGTAATCCTAGTCTCAAAATTTGTTGAGACCAGTTGTTGTAAACGATACCTTACATCATAACTGAACTGAAGGAGAAGACATTCTTGGCAGCTCTTGCACTAGGGAATTATGCTCTTCCAAACCACATGGGATCAGGCAAGAGAGAATGGAGGATGTGTGCTGGGTGAGTTTCAGAGTGCAAAATAAATAAGTAAGACCTACATTTTCTTTTCTTACCTTTGCTTTTCTTTTTTGATTTGTGCTGCAGAGAGGACTGCTGAAATGTCTGAAATTAAAGATAAGGAAGAATGTTATCTTATAGTTAGGGTGATATCTGGAGCACCAGTATACCACACAGAACTCTCAAGGGCTAAATGATGACTCTAAATCCTGGTGAGAAAGTACTTTCTTTTTCTGAAGCCCCAAGACAAATTTATATATATACTCATATACTCTCATATATATATATATATATAAATATAAATATCATGTTACTTAACTTTCTAATCTCCCATGAATGAGGAGAGGATATTATCTTTAAGTTTATCTTGTAGGCAGAAAGATCAGGGCACAAAGTACTGGTAAAACTAAGGGCTCTTATACACACACACACACACATGCACACACACACACACACATACACACTTTGTACCATTATTAAGGTTTTATTGTGCTTTCTCAGATAATATTTCATTTTTTCTTACAAAAATCTTATCAAGTAGGGAGGAAAATTTGACTATCTCTTTTATCCCTGAAGTTCGTTCTATTACATAAGTTACCATCACCTACTGATCTCCCAATTCTGTCACTATTATTGGTGATTATTCTTAATGTAGATGATGTGATGTCAGCACCTTGGATCCTCAGGTTCTTATTTATTTTTTTAAACAGACATTTTTGCTCCTGGATGTGTGTGCTTGTTGAAGAGACATAAGGAAAGAAATCACTCCCCAGATGGGATGGCTACATGGCAATCCCTTCTCCGTTCTCCTCTTGTGATTTTGGGTATGCATGCACATGTGCCCCACGTGAGTTTCAAGTCATTGGGTATGGGACTAGAAGTGCAGTTGGCCATGTGGAGTCCAGTGGTGTAACCATTCATTATGCCATCTACCGGTCCCTCAGGCTTTCATTTTCTAATGATCTTTACCTCCTTGCTCCTCAGCTATATGCCCCAATGACCATAAGTTCATATATTTTTTTAAGGTTTTTGCCATAGGGCGTGTGTACTTACCTGAGACTGACAGAGAGAGAAAAAGAGAGAGAGAGAGAGACAGCGAGAGGGAAAGTGAGAAATCACCCCCCAGAGGGAATGCCACACCACAATCCTGTCTCCATTTTCCTCCTGAGATTTTGGGCATGCACACACACACACGGTGTGATTTTCAAGCCTCTAGGTGTAGGGCATGAACTGTAGTTGGCCACGTAGGAGTCCAGGGCCTTAAGCACCATACCACCTGTTAACCTCCATAGGTTGATATCTTAAGCACACTCTAGTCAGTGCCTCTAATACCTGTGGTTTAATACTCTATGTTATAAATTAAAGAACAAAACCCCTTTATTGAGGCATCCATTTCATTCACCTGACCATCCTCTGTGCTTGTATTTCTCTTCTTTCACTTGGTTTCCATGAGACATTATATAATCATTGCCTTGAACCACACTTCCTGCATCATATCTGCTTACCTAAACAATCATCCTGGTTAAATCTGCTTGCCTGTTTACTCCTTGCTAAGTATCTAAACAACTTAAAATGTTAAGAGAAAAACCCATAGCTGTAATGGCTGGTCTGGCTTTCAAGTAATGAGTATAAAACACTGAATCCAGGCAGTCTATTAAGCTAGATTGTTGACTGGTATAAAAGATGAATTATATTCACATCATCAGCTTGCTAAGAGAGAGCAAAGATAGCATGTGTACTTTTAAAACACAGATATTCCTTTAAAATGAAATTTAGGCAACTGATTCTTCTTCTTCTTAACAAATAATATAATATTATGGATAGGTACCAGTCTTAAAAATAAGGGTCAGATTGTTTTCTGATTTATAGTGTAATTCAAAATTAATCACCCAACTATAAAAGCAATCTAAGTATATATGCATGTAGTGTGCATTTGTATGTACACACGTGTGTGTATGAACATATGACGTATATCTTGAATTTTGCAGTGTCCATGGCTATAGACATTCCCAAAGAATTTTTGAAAAAGATAAAAGATAAAACCCATTATACTGTGTTGACTTTCTTGAGTGCAGTTTACTTCAAAATAATAACTTGAATAATAACTCTCTCCAATATGCTTAAGTATAGTTAATTCACATATAGTTATTTTCTCTAAATTGTTAGGATGTGAAGTTACTGAATTTTCCCCCTTTTGTGTTTCCACAAGTAACCATTAGGGTTTTATAGTTCATTATTTTTAAAATGACAAAAATGGGGGTGGCTTGTTTTTAGGAAGCTACATGAATAACAGACAGCTTGAAAGAACTGGGTTAGGCTGCTACCACTGCCCATGCCTCTGCATTGCTGCCATGGCTACTACCTTTCACCCACCTTGCCAGCTCTGCCTCTGGCCACACTGAGACCAGAGAGGTTGGAGTAAATCAGGGGAAAAATAACCACCGCCTGAGGCGAGACTTGACTGCTATTGCCTATGCAGCTCCCAAGGACCTGGGCCATGGCTGTTACCTGAAGTAGCCCCCACAGAGAGAAGAATTGGGTAGGACTGACAGGAGGCAAGAGGGAGTTGGCAGGAACATCCAGTCCTCATGGTTTCTAGAGCCAATCACCGGAAGCTGTTGAGGATCTGAAGGACCCCCCACTACACACACACCCCATCTCCAACTTCCCCTAAATGAGAGAAACTCTATTCTGAAATTCTGAATCCCAGACTTTCACCATAGATTCTAGCACTCCCACCCACAGAGGAAAAGGAAACAGGTACAGAGCTAACACATATCATAAGAAGAGCAGGAATATACGGGTTCAGAAAAATTAAACAAATAAAAAAAATTCAGACCCCCCACTCTACCCCAAGCTGCCGAGAGAGCTATACCATCCTCAAGTCAAATAGCAGGTGGAGCTCCATTACAATCAAGTCTCCACAGCTCAGAAAAAGCAAATGCCAAATAGAGCACCCCATCCCAACAGAGATGGAGGAATTTGGGCACCACTCCCTGTCTGGCAGGCAGGTCAGACATGTACTATCCATCCTCTCAAATTCAAGTCTAGGGAAATGGACCTATCCTACAACCCAGTTCTTCTGGAACCTTCTGAGCTGCCTCACATACGGGCTATACAAGCCCTGTTCTGATCTGGAAGACATGGCTAACCTCTGGTCCCACCCGAACCACTTTGACAGGGGCACATGTAGGCCTAAGTAAGTTGCTGTTCTTCTCCACTGGCATAATAGAACATACTCCAAAAGTTAGGAAGACGTGAACATTACACCAGATGCCCCAAACAAATGAAGAGACCTAAGAAATATGAAAAAAAAAAGGAAATTATCTTTCCTCTAAATGAATACAGTAACTGCTCACCAACAGTGGATAAAAACACAAGAAATCACATAAATGTCAAAAGAAAAATTTAGGGGCCGGCAGGTGGTGTGGTGGTTAAGGGTGCTGGACTCCCATTGTGTCCATGTGTGTGTATTCTTGAGACTACAGAAAGGTATCGAACTATTAAGATAACAACTGCAGGGTTCTTTTCTTTCTTCCTTTTAATTTTTTTTTTTAAATAGAACTTTTTGCTTTAGGGCCTGTGTGCTTGCCAGAGAGAAAAAGAGAGACAGAGACAGTGAGAGGGAATGTGAGACATCGCCCCCCAGGTGGGAGGGCACTCCAATCCCTTCTCCTCCATTCTCCTCTCGTGATCTCAGGCATGCACGCACACTCGCCCGGCATGAGTTTAAGCCACCGGGTCCGAGACTCGAACTGCGGTTGACTATGTGGAAGTCCAGCGACATAGCCATTAGGCTAACTGCTGGTCCTAATAAAATAATTCTTTAGAAAAAGATAAGAATTTAGAATATTCATTATAACAAAATTAAATGAGATGCAAGAGAAAATGGACAACTAATTCCAGATTTAAAAAAGAAAATCATGAAATGAAGGAAGAATTCTTTAAAGACAGACACTCTAAAAAAGAACAGAACTCTTGGAAATGAGAAATGTAATAAAAAGAAAAAATCAAAATCTCCCTTGAGGGAACCAGCAGTTAGCGTAATGGCTATGTTGCTGGACTCCCACGTAGTCGACAGCGGTTCGTGTCCCGGACCCGGTGGCTTAAAACTCACGCCGGGCGCGTGTGCGTGCGTGCCCAAGATCCCGAGAGGAGAATGGAGGAGAAGGGACTGCGGCGTGACCATCCCCCCTGGGGGGTGATTTCTCGCTTTCTGTCTCTATGTCTCTGTCTGTCTGGCGAGCGCACACACCCTACAGTGAAAATCTCTCCAAAAAAAAAAAAAAAATCTCCCTTGAAAGCATTAACAGCAGGTTAAATCATGCAGAAAAATTTCTAACCTTGAAGACAAAACCTTCAGTTTAGTCCAAGATGCCAAAAAGAAAAATATAAACATGAAAAATGAAGACAACATACAAGAAATTGTAGACATCATCAAAAGGCTGAATATCTGCATAATGTGTATTCCAGAGGTGAAGAGATGAGTAAAGGCATAGAAACTCTCTATCATGAAATATTATCTGAAAAATTTCCAAATCTAGAGATGTACACACATCTAGATCCAGGAAATCCAAAGAACGCCACATAGATCGACATGATAAGATCTTCTCTAAGGCACATAAAAGCCAAACTGGTAAAAGACAAATACAATATTCAAAAAATGGCAAGAGAGAAACATTGTCACTTTCAAAGGTCACCTCATCAGATTCACTGCAGATCTCTCAATTGAAATGTTGCAGGCAAGGAAAGGATAAAAAGACATATTTAAAATCCTGAAAGAAAAAATTTCAGCCACATAATCCTCCATAATCTTTGGAACATAGCAAAAGCAGTCATAAGAGGGAAGTTTATAGCAATTAGTGCCAAAAAGGAAAAAATAGGAAGATGGCAAATAAATAATCTAATGATACCTCTCAAGGAACTGTAAAAGCAACAACCCCACCTCCCCAAAAATGGGAAAGCACCAGAATTATCAGAATAAAAGAAATAATAAAGATTAGAGCAGAAATAAATGAAATTGAGAATAAACAATAAAATAATTCAATAAAACAAACTTTTTTTTGAGAGGACAAACAAAATTGGCAAACCACTAGCTAGATTTAACAAACGAAACAGAGGAAGGAGCCAGATAAAGAAATCAATGATGAAATAGACAATATCACAACAGATATAATGGAAATACAAATAATCATGAGAGAATACTATGAGCAATTACATGCCAACAAATTAGAAAACTTAGATGAGATGAACAAATTTCTGCACACATACAATACACCTAGATTGAACCAGGCAGAAATAAAACATCTGAATAGGCCCATATTAAGCAGTTAAGATTGAATTTGTGATAAATAGTCTCCCAACAAGGAAAATTCAAGGCTCCAATGACTACACTTCTGAATTCTACAAAACTTTTAAAAAGGAATTAACCCAAATTCTCCTCAAAGTATTTCTAAAGCTTCAAATTGAAGGAACCCTCCCAAATTCATTCCTGAAGCTTCCATCATTGTAATATCAAAAGCAGACAAGGACATAACAAAAAAACTATAGAACAATATCCCTGATGAATATAGATTCTGAAATCCTCAACAAAATACTAGCAAATCCAATCCAACAGCACATTAGAAAGGTTACACACTATGACCAAGTAGGCTTAATTCCAGGAACGCAAGGATGGTTGAACATACACAAAACAATAACTGTAATACATTGCATTAACAGAAGAAAAGATAAAAACCATAATGATCATATCAATGAATGTAGAAAAAGCACTTGATGAAATGCAACATCCCTTCATGATTAAGATTCTCAGCAAACTAAGCATAGAAGGGACATTTCTCAACACAATTAAAGCAATATATGAAAAACCCACAATTAGCATCATGCTTAAGTGGGAAAAGACTGACGCTTTCTCACTCAGAACTGCAACAAGACAAAGCTGTCCACTTTCTCTAAGCCTTTTTAACATAGCACTAGAAATCCCAGCCAATACAACCAGATAGGAGAGTGAAATAAAAAGAATTTGACTAAAAGAAGAAGTAAATTGTCCTTATTTGCAGATGACTTTATATACACAGAAAATTCAAAAGAATTCATGAAAAAATTCCTAGAAGTGGTTTAAAAAATTCAGTAATGTGGCAGGATACAAAATACGTAGTGTGTTTATACATCAACAATGAAAAAACTAAGGTAGAATTGAAGAGTTGATCAACTCAAAATGAATCAAAGATCTAAGTGTAAAATCTCAAACTATAAAACTACTGGTGGAACACTTATTTAAAATAGCCATACACACACAACAACAACAACAACAAAACAGAGGTGAAAGACCTCCTTAAGGAAAACTGTGAAAAACTGAAAAAAGAAATCAGGCATATACAAAAACAAAGAAATAAATAAAACAAAACAAAAAACACCAAAAAACCCCCAGAAAGACACCTTATTCCTGGAAAGGAAGAATTAATAAAATCAAAATGTCACTTCTATCTAAATTAACTTACAAATTCAATGTGATTCGGACCAAATTACCAGCGACAATCTTCACAGAAATGGGAAAAAACAATTACAAATTTTGTCTGGAATCATAAAAGACCCTGTATTGCATAGGTAATACTGTGGATAAAGAATAAGTAGGAGGCACCTGACTACCTGACCTTAAAATGTATTATTGGGACCAGAAATTGGCATAATGGTTATGTTGCTGGACTCCCATGTAGTCGACTGTGGTTTGAGTCCTGGACCTGGTGGCTTAAACTCACGCCAGGTACACGTACATGCATGCTCAAGATCCCAAGAGGAGAATAGAGGAGAAGGGACTGAGGTGTGGCCATATCCCCTAGGAGATGATTTTTTGCTTTCTGTCTCTCTGTATTTCTGGTGAGCACATGCACCCTAAAGCAAAAACCTCTCCAAAAAAAAGAAAAAAGTAAAGTTAAAAAAAGTATTACAAAGCTGTGATAATTAAAATAGCATGGTATTGACACAAAAATAGACACATGAACCAAATGAACAGAAGTGAGAATCCAGAAATAAACCCCTAAAACTTAAGGCCAATTGATTTTTGTCAGAGGACTTAAGACACTTGAGTGGGGAAAGGAAAGTCTCTTCAGCAAATGGTAGTGAAAGAACTGGATATCCACCAGCAGAAAAATAAAATTGGACCCTTATTTCTCACCATTAACAAAGATCAACCCAAAACAAATCAAAGATCTAAATGTAAAGTCTCAAATTATAAAACTACTGGTGGAACACACTGTGGAAACACTTGAAGACAATGGAGTAGGCAAAGATTTCTTAAATAAGACCTCTAAACCATATGCAACAATGCCAAAAATAGACAAATGGGATTATATCAAGCTAAAAAGCTTCCACACGGCAAAGGAAATAGAGTGCACAGACAATCATGGAATGGGATAAAATACTTTCAAATTATGCCTCAGATACGGAACTGATAAACCAGAATACATAGGAAACTCAAGCAGCTGATCCATCCCACACACAAAGAAGAATCCAGTTATAAAATGTGCCAATGAGATGAACAGACAACTCTAAGGAAGACATATAAATGGCCGAAAAGCACATGAAAAAAATGTTCAACATCACTTATAAGGAAAATTAAAGTCAAAAGCACAGTGAGATACCCAGTTTGTTTACTGGAACCCCAGTAAAACAGACAAAAACATGACAATTGTTGGTGTGGCTGTGGTGAAAAGAGAACATTCCTCCACTGTTGGTGAAATGTAAATTAATACATACATACATAATACAAAATACACAAAATATATAATGGGGAGGAAATAGTTAACATAGCAGGCCTGATGCTGCTATTTTAGAAGGGTCTACTTGTAGGATTGACCCTTGATTGGCATCCAGGAACTTGGCTGGGAAACACTTCCCTACAATGATATTGAAGCTTCCCTAAGTGATGAGACTATTTTGCCTATATGGGACACTGAACACTAGGCAGAGGATGTCTACATAACCAATTCAATAAAATCCTTGGTTTCTGAGTCTCTAATGGGCTTCCCTAGGCAGAAATACTGCATACAAATTATTTCATTTTTGCTGCTGGGGGAAGGTGTGTTATGTGTGACCAGTCACAGAAGGCAGAAAGCACAGAAAGCTTGCAAATAGATTTCTCCAGATTCCATAGTTGTCTTTTTTTTCTTTTTTCTTACCTATATGGCTGTATATCTTTGCTGTTCTGGTGGAATCAATTTCAGCTGAAAGTAACTATATGTTGAGTCCCACCAGACATTTTAGCAAATCAACAATTATCTAGGTATTCCTGGTGACTGTACAAAACAGTTTTATATTCAAAAAGATCCCATACAACCTTGCATTAGGAACTGCTTATTATTCTTACACATAAAAAAGCTCCTGAGAGTGAAGGTTTCCTCATGTTATCATTAACAGCATTATTAAGCACCCTTGAGGTGCAAATTTATGATCTTGTAGCCTTTTTTTAGAACTGGTAGAATTATTCATTTTGAGCGACAGAAATTTAATTGGTACCATTTTTTCAGTTTCTAAGGATATTATGTGAAATTTAATAAGTACAAGATATTAAGAACAGACTCGTGAGTATAATGGATGATACAGGCAATCATATAAAGTGCTGTGACGAGTGAAAGAAAAGAAAAAAAAAGGAAAAGGAAAGAAAGAAAAGCAACTCCTAAAACAAACAAAAAACACCCCAGTGGTCTGGAATCTTTGCATTCAAGATGATGAATGTATTTATCATGAGAAAGAAACTTCTTAATATATCTTATTTCTGTATTTATTATTTTAACTTTAGATGACCCTTCTTCCAGGTTCACACTCAAGTAAGTAAACTTGTGTGTTGTGTAATGGTGGGGCTATATTCTGAGAAATATGTTATTAGGCAATGTTGTCATTGTGTAATCATAGTATACTTACACAAACCTAGACAATATAGCCTATTGCAAAAATAAGCTATATGGTACAGCCTATCACACATAATCTTATGGTAACACTATCGTATATGTAGTCCATTGTTGGTGGAAATGTTATGCAATGCATGACTGTACATCCTTTAGAAGTTCTTCAACAGCAGGCTGTGGGTGTCAAACTCTTCTAGCTTTTTTATGTTGAAAATAGAAAAATCCTTCACTCTTGAATAATAGCTTGGTTGGGTATAAAATTCTGAGTTGAAAATAATTTTCCCTTAGCAATTTGAATGCATTTTTTTTCTAAGCATCTACTGTTGCTCCAAAGACATCTATAGCTACTCATTCCATTCATTTGTTGTCATCTCTCTTTAGTCTCGCTATAACTTTTAAAATATTTTCTTGTTATTGCTAATGTTCTGCACTTCCACTATGATGTGCCTAAGTTATATTTTATCTTAATTATAGTTATAATTCATTGTGTTGCATTAAAATGTCATCTCTTTAATTCTGAAATTTCCAGGCATTACCTCTTCAAATGGTTTTCTTTTTTAAATAGTTATTTATTTGATTATATGTGTTACTATTATTTATTTTTTAATTTAACAAGAGAGAGGAAAAGGCAAAGTGAGAAAGCAAGGTGCCAGGTCTGGGACTTGAATCATGGTCAGTCATGTGGCAGTCCAGCACCCCAACCACCATGCCATTGCCAGCCCCCCAAATGGTTTTCTCTCTTTTTTTTTTTTAGAGGAAAATTTTTGCTACAGGGCACATTCACTCACCAAGAGATGGAAAGAGACAGAGAAATAGAAAGTGAGCAATCATCCCTCAGGAGATGGTCATGCTGTAATTCCTTCTCCTCTCAGAATTTTGGGCACACATGCACATGTGTCCAGGGTGTTTCAAGCCAATGGGTCTGGGACTCAAACCACGGTCGACTACATGGGAGTCCAGCAACATAACTATTACACCATCTGATGGGTCCACTAATGGTTTTCACAAGTACTCTTTCTCTTTTTTCTAATTATGTCACCCCCTTTCAATTTATCACCCACGTGTCTTTCACATTTTCTTCCTTCCATATTTCTGTTATATCCTTTAAATGAATTCTTCCTACTGTCTTTCGAGTTCCTAATTCTCTTTCTAATTGTGTCCAGTTTAAAGTTTATCCTACCTATAAAATGTTTATTTCACTATCTATACTTTATATTATACTTTATATTTGCAGAACATTTAGCTGGTACTGGTTCTTTTGAATAGCCACTGTTCTTTAAAAAACAAACAAACAAACAAAAACCCCTCACAATTCTTATTTATTTATTTATTTATTTATTTATTTATTTATTTATTTAAATATGACCAGAGAGGGGGGGAGAGAGAGAGAGAGAGAGAGAGAGAGAGAGAGAAAGAAAGAGAGAGAGAGAGAGAAAGTGAGAAAGCAAGCTGTCAGGTCCAGGACTCAAACCAACACTGTTCTTAATCTTCCTGTTTTTATTTCAAATTTTATTTGAAGAGCGTTTGTGGATTTTCTATACATTCACATTTAGGAATGAACTATGTGATTATTTAGTTAACCAACTTTTTGTACAGCACTGATTTTCTTTAGAGTCTCTGAAATTTAAGCTTGAGTGAAAGGTTCTTTCTGAAAGTAATTTTATTTTTAACACTCATCCATCCCTGTCTAAGGGTTTTGCTGTCTCCTGCTTCTATTCCTTGGGTGCCTTCAAACACTAACCATGCCTTTTAGCATGGCATAGGTTGCTGTCCCATTCATGCACTCCAAATGAAAGAGGTTTGGCCCATGGTTCTGAGTGCCTAACTCACTTTGTTCTCTGTTGAAGCCTAGGAAATAAGCTTTACACAAGTCTTAACCCTGGTGGCTCTATCTTTATTAAACCTCTTTACTCATGGGTGAGGAAGCTCTGTATGCCTTCCCAGTTGATTTCATGCAGAGAATCAATGTTTAGTTTCCCTAACAGAGGTGAGGTTCATTTGTTCTCTGATAGCCATTAGAGAATATCTCAGTCATTTCTATCTTTTTCTGTTCTCAGAGCCCAGCCGACATATGGCTTTAGCTTCCAATTATCACTGAACACTTTTGTTCTTTTATTTTTCCTTTTCTTTTTTTTTGGAGAGATTTTTGCTATAGGACGTATGCGCTTTCCAGAAAGACAGAGAGAGACAGAGAGACAGAAAACGAGAAATCACCCCCCGGGGGGATGGCCACGCCGCAATCCCTTCTCCTCCATTCTCCTCTCGGGATCTTGGGCATGCACGCACATGCGCCTGGCGTGAGTTTTAAGCCACCGGGTCTGGGACGTGAACAGCGGTCGACTATGTGGGAGTCCAGAGACATAGCCATTACGCTAACTACTGGTCCCAGCAGCCAAGACTTCTTGACTGAGCTACTAACACAACAGATCTAATGTTTATAAAACTAAGCTCATAATATCCATCAAACAGTCTGCTCCTCTCCTGATCTTCTATACCTTAGTAAATGGCAATTCCATGTTTTTCCACCCTGGTAGTTCTGCCACGAAATCATGAGGTCAACTCTTTTCTTTCTTTCATACCCCATAGCTAATCCATCAGTAAGTTCTGTCAACTCTGTCTTCAAAATATATTTAAAATATTCCTTTTTCTCACTACATCTACTACTGTCATCCTGGTCTAATCCACCATCATTTCTCACCTAGATTATTGAAGTTCCTCCTTACTCTTCTTCCTGCTTCTGCCCTTACCCCTCCAATTTTAACACATGAGCTAGAGTTATCCTGTTAAAATATGATTTAAATAATGTCATTCCTATATATAAAACTCTCCAATGACTTATCCTACTCCTAATAATTGCCAATTTTCTTTCAATAACCTTGAAGGCCTTACATGATCTGGTTTCCTCTTTACCTAGTGCTCTCCCCCTTGCCAACTTTGTACCAGCCATACTTGCTGTTCCTAGATCACGCCAAGTACAAAACCATCTTGGGCATCTGTTCCCTCTATCTGAAGGGTTCTTTTTTTGCCCTAAAACTCCTTAATGCTATCTGTGGCTCATTCCCTTACTGATTACTCATAATGCTGCTGCTACTTCTGCTGCTGCGTCTTCTCCTTCTTTTCCTTAATAAGTTCTTCCTAGGCTTTTCAATCTAAAAATGTTATCCCCACTGCCTTTACCACTCTCTGTTCATTTTCTATGCTTTATTTCTTTTTTTAACATTTAGCATCCTATAAAGTATTTATATTCCTTGTTTATTACCTGGTCTTCCCTTCAAATATAAATTCCACTAAAGAAGAGGGATTCTGTTTTATGTCTTGCCTTGTCTTCTGCCTAGAACAGGGCCTAGCACACAGTGCTCAAAAAATATTGATTGAGTGAATGTTGAGCAAAATCAAGAACAAAGAGCATAAGATGTAATCTTAATTAGCTGTTCCTTTTAACTAGAAGAAGTTTCATGGTGGGGAGGGACAATCCAGGTGTCTTTAATCCAGCAATCCATATGTAGCATGATTAAAGGCTTTTTTCTCCAATAGGCAGGCCATCCTTTTTGCTAGAATTGAAAAAGTTTCTCTTTGTCCAAATGCCTTTAGCATTACATGCACTGAGATTGTGTCTTAGTGCATTTAATAGTTTAAATTTACATTCAAGATGTAGCTGGCAAAAAATACATTAAGTCTGTGTCAATAGATATTTATGCAAATAATTATATGATGAATTATGAATGGATGTGTTCAAATAATAATTCAATCCATAAAATAGAATGTGCTAAAATAAAAGACCATTATGAAAGTATTGTTGATCCTCTTAACCATGGCCGTGCATGCAATATAGTATTCTGTTGGGCTATAAAAGATCCCTTTTTCAGATATTTGCCTGAAAAGACCATTTTTCTCTCATTCTGTCCACAGATGTTCTGTTCAAACTTTACGCCCCCCTCTTTTGGATGAAGAAATGTAGGGGGAGGGTAATTTGGGTCATTCTTATCCTGAAAATTTCAGAAGCATTTATTTTAATTGTGGAAGAAAATGACAGTTTCTGTGTTACATTTTGAAAGCTCAGCTACTATTAAATTCTCCTCAAGTTGAAAATTGCTGCACTTATGGAAAAATTTGCAATCAAAATACTCTCTTGTTGCAATATAGCAACTTCCTCTTACTGTAATTTTCTGCAAAGTTCTATTTCTTAAGTGACTAGTCAAACCAACAGCTTATTTCTTACACATAAGAAAAGGTGTCTAGCAATTTGAAACATTTGAAATAAATGATAACTGCTTCTGCATATTTAATTTTTTAATGTAAACTACTTTGAGATTTTAAATATTTCACAAAAATATTTTCTCATTCTAATTATTTTATGTAGACAGAAAAAAGTCTAAATATGAGTAAGTGGGATAAGATGCTAAGTATGTCAAGAAATTTTCCATTTATAAGAAATAACAATATAGAATGTCATAGTATTTTGTCGTTAATAGTACATTAAAGAAAAACTTGGAGCCAAGAGAAGTGAAAGAGACAGCATTGCACACAGACTAGGTCTTTTGTACAGTAGCTCTGGATTTTGTGAGTAAAATTAACTTGAACTTGTATTGACTAAAAATAGCTCTATGCTCAGTTATACATAAGCATGCTTAAAAAATAAGAACAAAAAGGCAGTTATTGGGAGGAATCTAGAGAAGGTAAGTCAAACTACTTAGGTTGGGCAGAGTCAGTGTTTCATTAAAACAATTTCATGCATTTCAGGTCTTGAAGGAAATAGGTGATAAAGTCTTATGCAGGATGTATAGCTTAGTCCTCCTTTTGCTATGCAGTGGTATAAAAAGGAGCAGAGTGATTGGTTGGGGAATATTTGAGAAGGTTAAACAAGAATCACCATGCTTGAGAGACAGTAACTATCATCTTTTTTTTTTTTTTTTAGGTTTTTGCTATAGGGCATGGGCGCTCCCCAGAGAGACAGTGAGAGGGAAAGTGAGAAATCAATGCCCAGAGGGGATGGTCATGCCCCAATCTCTTCTCTTCTACTCTCCTCCTAAGAGTCTGGACATGCATGCATACACATCTGACTGAGTATTAAGCTGCCAGGTCTGGGACTTGAGCTGTGGCTAGCCATGTGGGAGTCCAGCGCCTTAACCACCAAGGTATTCTGCATTCATAGTAATAATGTGAGAAGGAAGGAAAAATGCTTCAGACACAAAGATATCCATTTATGAAAACCTCTCACCACATGTGAAACAAGTACACTGCTATGCAGAAGGAATTCTACAAAATAGAAAGTTTAGGATGAAATTTTAATATTCTTTTTTCTATTCAAAATGCATCATGACTTTTCTGACAACCCAATATTAATGGAGTAATTCAAGCCAGTTACATATTATCAATCTTGAATTTTAGTGCTTTGTCAGTTATATTTCAATTAGCAAATTACATTGATCTGTGGGTTAGAGATAAGAGATTTGTGGGCTTTTTTTTATACAGTCACTTATATCTCCATGAGAAGATTCATGTTAACATCTTAATTTTGCAAATGAGATAGAAATTAAGGTACAGAAAAGTTGTAAGGCTCAACTGATATAGAACAGGATTGGAATGCAGTTACATTTTATTCCAAATCATAGGAACAGTGTTAACTTAACTCAGTATAATTAAATCCCTATGTCAATACTGATGAGGAAATCATGGATCCAGATAAGGCAAAGCGCCTTTCCACTAATTTTTATCCACAGGAAGAATTCCTTAGAGCTCATTCACTGCCATGCGATTTTTCACTTCATACACTCCTGATTATTATGCAATGCCTTGAAATAACTTGGTTCACTTTCCCAAGATGTGGTTTTTACCTACTGCATTAGTTTCTATAAAGGCAGAAACTATCTGCTTAAGGTCACCACTCCATATTCAGCTCCACGCACTTGATATATAATTATCTGTTGAAAGCATGAATCAAATAGCTACTGACCACCCATGTGTGTGGTATGCTGAGGTATGGAATATGAGTTATGGCATCTCATACACAATCTGTTAATATATCCTATTAACCTTCAAAAAATTTCCAAAATTCAACCCCTTCTCACCATTCCACTTTTGTACCTAAAGGCTAGGCCATTTTCATCTCTCACTTGAATTGACCAGATCCTATCTTCTCTTCTTGCGTCCATAGTTACCCCTCACTCCTTCAGTCTATTCTCAACACAGCAGCTGAAGTGATACAATTAGAATGTTTATTTTTCGGCAAGAATGAAATGCATAGTACTAATGGAGCAACACTGTGGAGGTTGTTCATATTCCAGTCTACAATACAACTCTAAGACTGTGGTAAGTTCATTGAACTACTCTTAACCTCAATTTCCTCATCTGCAACATCAGATTTGGACCAGATGCTCTTCACAAGTCTCATAGAGCACTAGCTTTATAAGATCCTCATTTAAAAATGAATGGAAAAATGGTTAATTAGTTATCAATGTGGATCCAATTACTTTCATTTATTTTTAAAGTTTACTTCATGAAAGAGAAGGAAGGAGAGAGTGAGGAAGGGAGACAGAGAACTCTGACAGAATCTTACCATGCCACAATCCTATCCCCAGCCGTTCAGCCAGCCAGGATCATGGGCGTGCTTGTAGGCACGCCTGGCACATTCAAGTAGACCCAGGAATCGAAACCAGGGCCTTTCCATATGGTTCCAGTAACTTGCAGCAGTGCTCCACTGCCTGCACCACTGTAGCTGGGCCTAATTATTGATGTTTTAGGAATTATATACACCTGTAATAAATGTCAGTCTTAACACTGAGTGCTACATTACTCACTGAAAAGCACTTAATTTATGTTTAAACATCACCATGTATGGAAATAACCTATCACTAGCCATATTAAAGAGATATGGCTATTTTTGGGTGCCTGATTGATGTGTACAATTAACGTAGATTTTGAACTTGAGACAAAGGCAGAAAGTTATAATAGGTGAAAAGTAAAACTAGGGTAACTTCTGTTCCTGACACTTGCTTGATAGAAACCTGACATCTGGGTGTCAGAGAAATCAGGGTGGAATGTGCCTGCCTTTTCTTTTTTTTAACAAAACAATGTTTATGAGCAGAAAAAATGGGAGAGAATCATATTTGCCACCGGCAGGCTACTGAATGATAATGATGAAATGAAATTTTAATGAAATAGCTAAATAAGTAATAAAAAGAGAATCTTTTCCTATAGAGAATACATGAAACCAAAGACTATCAAATGAAGTCACTATTATGTTAGCAATAATGTGACTAGATCATATTAATTTTTTAAAAAAGCACAGTTAGGAAGACTTTATTCAGGACTGTCACAATAAGTAATAGGGGCCACTGCAATAAAGTCTTGCAGCTGGGGAAAGAGGTTGGCCTGAACTCCAAATACAACACAGGCAAGTAGAGATTTATAGTGAAGGAGCAGGATAGAGGTTGGTAGATGGAAAATGACTAAGAGGAAACATTAGATGTAAGAGAGATTCTGGTCAAACCAACCTGACACAATTCATGCTGAGGACAGGCCAAAGTGATCAGACATTACTTGGAAGATGAGGAACCTGATCAGATATTGATAATGGGAGGTTCTGGCTAAACTGTCTTAGCAGGATTTTTCTATAAAACTGGACTTTATGAGGAAGTGCACAGACGCGCCTAGCAGAAGATTTAAAAGCTTGACTAAAGTTCGGTCAACGAAGAAATCTTTATTAGCCTCCAGGTCTCTCTTACTTTAGTCTCCTTCAGAGATGTCCTACACTGTCACAATTTTAACCTCCAAAATGAGTGTCAAGGCAGCCTATGATGTTAAAGCAAACTCTGGGGCATGAACATGGAAGGAAAGCACCTGAACTAAGGAAGGAAGTCTTACTCTATTCTGTCCTGCCCTAAAGGATTGTGTCTATCCTGGATACTGACCTAAAGGAGCTCAGCTTAGGGAGGAATAATTAGGATAGTAAGTAATGGAATCTCTCCAAGCTAGTATTTCCTGAATGCCCCCTTTTGCCCAACTTTGTTCTGGGCACTGTTCATGCATTAGACTGAATCATAATTATTGAGAAACTTTTCTGGCTATTGACTTAATGGTTTTATTTGGAAAAATAATCAGAAATCAAACAGTGTTTTCTGATTACCTTTATTTTTAAGTTTGTTTCTTTGATATTATATATGTTCTCATCATGGAATTCTTGCTGTGTTGATGTAATTTATTCCAAGACTGCTACCATTTATCTAAATACCTTTATGGCTAAAAGTATGCTTATGTCAAGCTCTTATTCTGATATCTTTGCTCTTATATTATAGACAAGCTGTCTAATACAACTACCTCAAATGCTTCCACATCTGCCAGTTTTGATGGAATTGTATTGATCTGGAGGTTTTTTTTTCCCCCTAGAAATATTTCTCAAAGGCAATACTAGATAAAAATAAAAGTTTAAAATGTTTTAAAAGTCATTAGATACAAATCATTTTATAATAAAATAATTGGAAAACATAAATCATACTCTTCCTTTTCTTCTGTACTAAACCATATGGTAAGACATGATTTCAAGACTACAAAAGCAAAATTGGTTTTATCTAACAGAAGAAGAAAAAAGGATTTGATGGAAAAGCTTTTCTTTTTTTAACTTTTGTGTTTGTAACAGAAATCAAATCATCATTAGGGTGTCAACTGTCATTTTCCAGTCTTCTCTGGAGTTCTATGCTCATCTTATAAATAAGAAAATTGGGTATGAGAAAGAAAGCAATCTATGCAAGCTCAAATATGAAAAATTCTCTAGAATTGATTGCCTCAAATGTGCCAAGATTACATTTTGCTTGCTTTCAGCCTACTGGTGAGGACATTCTGGTAGTATAGTTGGAGGCAGGATGCATTATTTGTGTACTACCATAGTGCTAGACACTGTATCAGATTACTTTACATACATTGTCACCATGGGGAGCCAAAATTTCTACACAATTACAAGAATATATAGAGAGGGTATAAAAGGAGTAGAAAATATAATATCCAAAAATATTTTATAGCAAATGAGGAAGTTTCATATGACTATTTCTTCTAATTGCTATATAATAAAAATTGAGGACACGATGCTAAAATGTAACTAAGCAAAGGAGATTGCAAGGAGTGCCTTAAAGTAGATTCAGTCTTTGCACTATGGCTGCAGGGCATGCGAAAGTTCTAAACAAAGACATAATCTATTCTTGAGCTTTAAAGATACAAAAAACCTGAGCATTAGCCAGAGAAAGCCAGGAGAGGCTTGTTTAGAATCATGAGATGTTCCATAGCTGAAGCATGGGCTTTGCCTCCCCTATAAAAGAATGAGCTTAGAAGGGCTAGAGGTTCCGGTGTTCTCGGGTCTGCCTGTTCTCTCATTTGTGTGTCCTTTCTCGGTCCACAGCCATTCCCCTCGTGGTACCCTCTCTCTTCACCCTCAGGCAGGGGCATGTGGCGGGTGAACAAGGACCCAAGTACAGAAGATAAGCAAGTGGACACTCCTGAGGTTGGCAATAAGAAAATAAAAGAAAAATATTGAGAGAGTAAGGAGTGGATGTCCAGTTAGTTGGGTGTGAAACAAGGGAACCTCTCCAAGAGAGATATATGTATATTTAAATGTTCTCCGGTATGTGAAAATTACATCAAGTATATCAAAAGTATGAAAGTTAAACTTAGAAGTAAGATATTTAGAAGATTTAAGATATTTGGAAGTTAGATTTAGAAGGAGAGAGATTTAGAAAGTTAAATTCAGAAGTTAGAAAAAGCTAAGAGTTACTAATTAAAAGGCTAGGAAAATAATTAGAAGGCTAAGACTAAGAAATTTTCTTAAAGAGCTAAGAAGAAATTTGAAAAGCTAAAGGCTAAGAAATTTAGAAGGCTAAGAAATTTAGAAGGCTAAGAAATTTATTGGAAGGCTAGGAAAAATTTTAAAAACTAAAGAAGAGTAACAATTGAAGGAGCCAATTTGAAGTTGGAAGTGAAACAGGGAAAACTCTCCAAGAAAAAGAGAAAAGGGAATTGGCAGAATAAAAAAGCTAGGAGCAGCAAAATTTACAAAAGACAATTAGTTACAAAAAGCCCCAAGTTTAAAATTAAAATAAAAGCTCAAAAATTCGAAAGGTCGGGTGTAAGACAAAAAGCTCTCCAAGAAAAATAGGTATGTTTAACACCAAAAGTTTATGGCAAGATGTTTAATGGCAAAATCTGCACTCAAATGAGAAAAAAAGGGGCAGATGCAAGGAGGCCTTAAAGTAGATACAGTCTTTGTGCTATCCCTGCAGGGCTTGTGAAAGTTCTAAAGAAAGATATACTCTATTGTTGGGCTTTACAGAAGAAGAAACCTGAGCATTAGCCAGAGAAGGCCAGGAAAGACTTGTTTAGAACCATGAGGTGCTCCATAGCTGAAGAACAGGGCTTTGCCTCCCCTATAAAAGAATGAACAAGAGAATAGCTCCAGACATGCAGGTCTGCCTGATCCCCACTTTTATTTGTCCTTTCTCAATCCACAGCTCTTCCCCTCAGGGTTTCCTATCTCTTCACCCTCGAGCAGGGGCATGAGCTTAATAAACTGGTATGGTATATAGCCTTCTGGTATTCCTTATATTATGTGAAGAAATTGTTATATTTGGTCTTGGTATATAGCCTTCTGGTATTCCTTAGAAATGTTTAGAAATTGTTTAGTGAATTGTCTAAACTTTTATAAAATAGAAACCTTTATGTAAAATAGATATTTCATCTGTAACCTTTTGAAGATAGATAAAAGAACATTTTCTAATGGATGCTTTGAAAAATTAAGTAGGTTATAGAGGTGATACCTTCATAGAGGTATACAGTTTGGCCCATCCAGAGTTATGATACTCTAGAACTTTTATTTCACCATTGGACCTTATACTCACTATTTTTAGAGAATTTTTCAAAGCAGGTTTTACCTGATAGGCACTGACAGTGGCCATGGAGAAAGAAAGCTCAGTGTGATAGTTTCCCAATGCATCGACTTAGCTAAGCTGTTAAGAACTATGAATCTCAGGGACCAGTAGTTAGCATAATGGCTATGTCGCTGGACTCAGTTCATGTCCCGGACCTGGTGGCTTAAAACTCATGCCGTGCACATGTGCATGCGTGCCAAGATTCCAAGAGGAGAAGGGAAAGGGATTGTGGCCATCCCCCCGGGGGGTGATTTCTCGCTTTCCGTCTCTCTCTGTTTTTCTGGTGAGCACAAGCGTCCTATAGCAAAAACCTCTAAAAAAAAAAAAAAAATCAAAACTATGAATGTCAGAATTTCCTCTTCTGTATGGTTCTAGATTAGAACTGGCCAGAACAAAAATTGTGTGAATTTTAGAGAATGCAAGTGAAATAGCAACTTTAGCTCTGGCCAGGGCTCTTCCTTTAGCTCCTCTGAGTACCAGATCAGGAGCCTGTGAATTTCTATGACAAAAGTAAGTATTAGCTTTGTTGTGGAAGTTGGAGGCAGTGTTCTAGTCTGTGCTTATAGGTTCTAGTTTGTCATGTTGTCCCTCATTTCATGTCCAGATTTTCTTCCAAACTACTGGCTCTGCTAAGGTGTCCTTACCAGCTCAACTAAGACCTATTCCTTTATTCCATGTTACATAGTGAGATTCTGCTTTCCTGGTTGAACCTTAACTAATAAACTCATCAATGCCCAAGGGAATGTATAATTTAGTTCTAGAAGGCTTATTGATTGCTTCTCAGGATGTAAATTCTCTTATATACAGATAAATTAATTTTTTATAGGGAGTTAAGAATAGTTACTACATGGCCATCAAAGTGGAAAGAATTTCATATACAATGTATGACTTAATTCTGGGGGGAAAAAACCAAAACGGGTGAAGTAAATATTATCCTCTTTTTACTGATCAGAAACAGGTTCAGAAATCTGTTTAGGTTCAAACTGATGATGTAAAGCTTATTCTTGGCCATCTGAATTTTAGAAAATGTAATTCTCTTCTCTTTTACTTGGAGGCTGTCAGTCTGTATGGTTCTAGATTAGAACTGGCCAGAACAAAAATTGTGTGAATTTTAGAGAATGCAAGTGAAATAGCAACTTTAGCTCTGGCCAGGGCTCTTCCTTTAGCTCCTCTGAGTACCAGATCAGGAGCCTGTGAATTTCTATGACAAAAGTAAGTATTAGCTTTGTTGTGGAAGTTGGAGGCAGTGTTCTAGTCTGTGCTTATAGGTTCTAGTTTGTCATGTTGTCCCTCATTTCATGTCCAGATTTTCTTCCAAACTACTGGCTCTGCTAAGGTGTCCTTACCAGCTCAACTAAGACCTATTCCTTTATTCCATGTTACATAGTGAGATTCTGCTTTCCTGGTTGAACCTTAACTAATAAACTCATCAATGCCCAAGGGAATGTATAATTTAGTTCTAGAAGGCTTATTGATTGCTTCTCAGGATGTAAATTCTCTTATATACAGATAAATTAATTTTTTATAGGGAGTTAAGAATAGTTACTACATGGCCATCACAGTGGAAAGAATTTCATATACAATGTATGACTTAATTCTGGGGGGAAAAAACCAAAACGGGTGAAGTAAATATTATCCTCTTTTTACTGATCAGAAACAGGTTCAGAAATCTGTTTAGGTTCAAACTGATGATGTAAAGCTTATTCTTGGCCATCTGAATTTTAGAAAATGTAATTCTCTTCTCTTTTACTTGGAGGCTGTCAGACACAAAAACCACTGTCTCTTAGGGTCACTTCATATCTATGATAATAAAAGAAACTATGGGAAAACAATTTATTTTCCTGGTTTACTGTGACACGAAAGTTTCCAGTAATCAATCTAAAATCAGTTTAACTAAGAGCAGGGGTTGATGGGCTGGCCTCACAGTAAAGCAGTTAAGCACTGTACATAAAAGGCCAGAACTAACATGGCCAACTGTGGTTTGAATCTCAATGTTGAGTACATGTGTGTGAATACCCAAATCGTGACAGGATGGAGAAATGAAGGAAAAGGGACTGTGGCATGACCATGCCCCATTGTGGGGTGCTTTTTCTCATGCAAATGCATGTGCCCTCTGCAGATTAAAAAGAAGGAAAGAATAAAAAGAATGTGTTGAAACACTTACCTATTTCTCACCATTTCAGGTTGTTTTGGAGTCAAGTTTATTAGGATCCTCTTACTGCCTTATTTTGAAATTGATAGAAATGTTGAGAGACAGATTTAGACGGGCTTCAGTTTATCAGTAATCTGTTTTACACAGTGTGAACGAATATTTTTAAAAATTTTTGCTATTGGGTGTATGCACTCACCGGAGTGAGAAAAAGTGAGAATCACTCCCCCAGGGGAGGTGGCCACATTGCAATCTTTCTTTCCCTTCTCTTCCTTTCTTGTGATTCTGGGCATACATGCACATATGCCTAGTGTGATATTCAAACTGCTTGTCTGGGACTCAAATTGCGATTTGTGGTCAGCCATGTAGGAGTCCAGCACCTTAACCGCTACACAACCTGCTGATCCCCAGACTTTTCTTTTGAGAGTAAGGGCATTAGTGAATATTTTTGTGTTTTAATGTTTAATTTTTAAAACTTAAAAATTGATTAAACAAATTCCAAATATTTAAACAATGCTTTCATATTTCATTTAGAACTGACACTCTAGGTTGAACTCATAGATTTTTGGCACACTATTAATTGTTGTCAGCATCAAAACCAATGAAAAGTCCATAAAGGTTACAAATAGTGAAACAATGTTTTTGGAAAATTAACTTCAAGAAACTAGAATGTGATGGTAGTCAATAATTATGTGTTAATAATGTAATTTATTAAGAGGAATTTTTAGATAAGACTTGGGTATATGCAGAAAATCAATATGCCTTTAGTTTTGTAGAGTTAGAGGGTACTGAAACCATCAAGGATGTAGTGTTCCAGGAGTCAAGAAAATACTGGGTTGTCAGAAATTCATGATGCATTTTTTCTATGCAAAAATAGGTCATGACTTTTCTGACAATTCAATAGTTTGGCATTGATTATAGCCCCTTTTTTTTTTTTTCTTTTTAAAGAGGTTTTGCTATAGGGTATGTGTGCTTGCCAGAAAGACAGAGAGATAGACAGAAAGCGAGAAATCACTCTCCCAGGGGGGATGGCCACGCTGCAGTCCCCTCTCCTCCTGGGATCCTGGGCACACACGCACACGTGCCTGGCGTAAGTTTGAGCCACTGGGTCTGGGATTCGAACCACAGCCGACTACATGGGAGTCCAACGACATAGCCATTACGCCAACCGCTGGTTCCCCTTGTTAGAGCCCTTTAATCAGAACAGGCTTTAAAGAACTCTATGGGTAAGATAATTTTATTTAGCATTTTATTAAACTTTAGATACTAGACTAAATGAGTTACAGTGGCAAGGTAATGTGAATAGGGTGATTTGGGAAAAGTTTTCTAAGTCTATAAAGCTAGAGACATAGATCTACAGCAAGAAAGAAAATAAGGTCTCTTTAGTTTTTCTAATCAAAGCTACTAAAGGCAGGTATGTCCCCAAATAGTTTGTAATTATTGACCTTAGCAACCAAGTCAAGGACCTCTCATTGGAATTGGTTTTATTTTTATTTTTCCTAAAGGCAACAAGGATTTTGCAATAAGATTTAAATTCAGTAAATGTAAAACTATTAAATTCCTAATTCAATTCTTCTGTGTCTTACTTTGCATGGTGCCTCACTAATTAAGCCAGATTTTGTATTTTGCTTCCTGTAGTCATTAGAAGGAATTAGCAGAATGAGACCTACATTTGTTAAAACATGAACATGAAAGGACTGGCTTCAGTTTATCAGTAATCTGTTTTGTAAAGTATGAGCAGAAATCTCTCTCAAGAGTGAGGGCTGTAGTGAATCTTTTTTGTTTGTTTAATGCTCAATTTTAAAAACTGAAGAAACAAAATAAATTCTACATATTTAAAAAATATTTTCAAAAATTATTAAAATTTATAAACACAATCAGTCTCTTAGGAAAGTATTTTAAATCATAAGTATTATATGTCAAATCTTTTACAGGTTTCCAGAACTTTAAAAACAACATAGAACATATAACAAGAAAAGCAAAATTGGTTACATCTCTGTTCAACCAGTATAAAAAATATTAGTACCATATGTTGATTCCTTTAATGTTTCTATTTGTATATATTTTGGAAGCCTTTAAGTGGTTAATTAAATTTCTGATTACATAGTTAATTTTGGATGAGTTCTGGTAGCTAGTGGTTCTTGAGGAACTGGCATTTTATCTAAACTGATAAACTTATATACAAAGGGTTATTCAGTTATTTCTTTATTCTTTTAATATCTATGAGGTTTGTTGTGGTATCCCCTGTTTAATCTTGATATTGGTAATTTGAATCTTCTCTCTTTCTTCCTTTTAACAGTCTTGCTAGAGGTGTGTGTATACTTGTTTTTTTTTTTTTTTTCTTTTGGAGAGGTTTTTGCTATAGGGCACATGCACTCACCAGAAACACAGAGAGAGACAGAAAGCGAGAAATCACCCCCCAGGGGGGATGGCCATGCCACAATCCCTTCTCCTCCATTCTCCTCTCAGGATCCTGGGCACACATGCACACGTGCCCAGCGTGATTCTAAGCCAATGGGTCTGGGACTCGAACCACAACAGACTACATGGGAGTCCAGCGACATAGCCATTATGCTAACTGCTGGTCCCCAAATCCTTTTCCTTTTGAAAAAAAATTTGCCAGAGGGCACACGTTCTTGTCAGAGAGAAGAAAAGTGAGAAAGCACATCCCCTACACTTCTATGGGGAATTGTCACACCACAATCCCTTTTCCACTTCTCTTTTCAGAATTTTGGACACATGCGCATATGACAGGTATGTTTCCCAAGCTGCTGGGTTTGGGACATGAACTACATGGTTGGCCATATGAGATCTAGCTCATGTAATCGCCAGGATACAATCTGGTCCACCGACAAAAATCTTTATGAGCAGAAATTGCTTTATTCATTTAAAGATATAAATTTTGGAGTCAGACTACTTGGACTGATCTCAATTCTGCTACTTATAGCTATAGCTATATTATAAGTTAAACTCTGTGTTCCATATCTCTCAGTTCTGCAAAATAAAAGTGATAATGATATTAGTAGGACTCAATGGGATACTGCATATAGGTTCTTAGCACAAGAGCTTAGTAAGTAATCTATAAGTGTTAATGAACTATTAGTAGTGGTAGCAGTGGCAGTATTAAGTCTTTGTATATTCCACAATACTTAGACTGGGCTTTACATATGATTGACACTAAAATTGTTATACTTCTGCTAAATTATGTTAGTTTTTGAGGGGTATATTTTGTGCTAGGAATCAGTGCCAGGACCAGTAGATAGTGTAATGGTTATGTCATTGGACTCCTACATGGTTGACTGCAGTTTGAGTCCCAGACCCAGAGGCTTGAAACCTATGCTGGGCACATGTGTGTGTGCCCAAAATCCCGAGAGAAGGGATTACAACATGGCCATCCACCCTAGGAGATGATTTTTTTTTTTCACTTTGTACCTGTCTCTTTTTGTCTCTCTGATGAGTGCATGTGTGCTATAGCATAAATCTCTCAAAAAAAAAAATGTCAGATTGCCTGACATTCAAATCCCAGTTCCACTACACAACTATTGGGTCATCAGAAAAGTCATACTGTATTTTTTCTATTTCTGTGCAAAAATGTGTCATGACTTTTCCAACGACCCAATACTTAATCTGTGTGCCTCAGTTTCCTAATCTGCAAAATTGAGATAACACCAACACTTTCCTCATAGGGTTGTTATGAATATTAAGTGAGTTAACATTTGTAAAGTTCTTTAAATAGTGACTTTCATGTTTATTTACTTGCTAAATTAAAAAAAAGTCTTTTAATTGCACTCTCACCTCCCTCTACCAAATAACACAAACAAAACTCTCATAAACTGACCAAAATGGCTCAAGGTACTTAAAGACAACTGAGTGTTTGCAGCTATATCCTAAAAACACTAAGATAAGCCACACAAACATTACAATGTTATAAAAAGAATTATCCAGATTTTTGAGCACCTACTCAAAATCTGGTTTTTTTTTTTTTTTTTTTTTTTTTT
>NW_006159659.1:1931060-1933238 GCF_000334495.1 Tupaia belangeri chinensis | reverse complement strand
ATCCACATTTTTAGAGAAAAATATCAGTAAGCAAAATAAAACTATGCTTTTAAAAACAATGTCATAAAATGCTTGGGCATATCGTCACTTCTGTAATTAGACAGCAGGGAAAGGAAGAAAGCAAGAACTAGCTAGAACTGAAGCTCTGAGCTGTAGTGGAGGAGGTGAGGTAGGGGATCTGAGGGACTTAGCCCTGTTGCAGTATTGGCCCCTGGGCGACTGTCCTAGGTCACAGAAGGGGGCTCTGTTTGCAGGCTGAAGACACTGAGAAGACAGAGATGCTATTGCCCTGAACTTCCTGTCATATTCACTCAATTAATTAATTAATTAATTCATCATATTTGTATTCACAGTTTATAAAGTACTATAATTACACTGGGTGTTGAAATATAGTGCTGAACAAAATGGAGAAACTATTCTTGCCTGGCATGACACGGACATGGGCATGCCTGTCCTACCATGTATGGGGGAAGAAGTGGTGGGGAAGATACTCAAACAAATGTTCACATAAATAAATTCATAATTACAAGTCACAACAAAGGTTTTGAAGACGTATGAGATGCTAAGAGAATATGAAAAACTGATTTATTGCATTTTTTCATAGAAACTGACTATGCATTTTTGCACAGAAAACACGTCATAACTTTTCTGACAACAGTATAGTTTAGGAGGAAGCAGTCAGGGAAGATTTCCCTGTGACTTCTTATTTAGGTAGGAGTTGGCCAGGGGCTTAAGGCAATCTCAATATGGAGAATGAGGGGAATGAGGGGCTTAAGGCAATCTCAATATGGAAAATAGCATGTCAAAAAGGAAAGAGGTGGCAAAGACCTAGCTGATGAATGATCAGGTGAGGGAGCATAGTGAATGATGTCCTCTTTAAGAAAAGAGAGCTGGAATAATAGGTGTGTAGAATTAATAAAAAAAAAACAATGAGTATTTTACAATCCCATAAACTTTTAAATCACATTTATTATCATACAAACATGTCTGCTGTAATTTTTGTTTGTTTTTTGTTTTTTTGGGGGAAAGTTTTTGCTATAGAGCATGTGCGCTTGCCAGAAAGACAGAGACAGAGACAGAAAGCGAGAAATCACCCCCTAGGGGGTATGGCCATGCCGCAATCCCTTCTCCTCCATTCTCCTCTTGGGATCTTGGGCACACACGCACACATGCCTGGCATAAGTTTAAGCCACTGGGCCTGGGACTTGAACCATGGTTGACTACGTGGGAGTCCAGCAACATAGCCTTTACGCCAACTGCTGGTCACACTGCTGTAATTGTTAAGAGGAATGAATCAAACACTGAAGCCAAACAGTATTTGTCTTGGTTTGTGTATTTTTTATTGTTGTTGTTGCTTTCCAAAATAGACCAGTAGGGATTATAATCTAGGTCTGTTTATAAGAAATTACTACACACACATTCTCCCCACCCTTTACTAAGTGGTATAAGGATATTTGCGGTGATACAATCTTGGTATTAATACTAATTTTTTCTATATCTGAGCTTAAAATACCTAGACTACATGGAGCTAATATTATATTATAGCAGAGATAGCAGACCATAAAACTTAAAATAAATTTCATAGCTAGCCTCCACTTAAGTCCTATTTTATTAAAAATGATGTTATTCTAAAGGAGTAATTGGTAAAAAACGAAGATTAGCAGTTCATTGTGAGGGGATTGGATTATGTATTGATACAGATCTCGTGTTTTCAGAAGATTTAACATAAGGGTAAATCCTTTCATTTTTAAAATAAGTATGAATAAACAAATTTTATCTGTTAAAGATATTTTATAGTTTATCAACTGGACTAGGGAGAAATGTTCACTTGTTGAAATATTCATTTTGTAAGCTAAATAACGGGATTGAATGTATAAAAGAAAATGAAATAAAAAAAAGTCAAACAAACAAAAACCCCAGGAATTCCAGGAAATCTAAAGGTTATCATTTAAGTGTACATTGTTTTGCCTGTGAGATCCAAGCAACTTTTTTCTTTTTTTTGGAGAGGTTTTTGCTATAGGGCGCGTGTGCTCGCCAGACAGACAGAGAGATACAGAGAGACAGAAAGCGAGAAATCACCCCCTGGGGGGATGGCCATGGCGAACTCCCTTCTCCTCCATTCTCCTCTCGGGATCTTGGGCACACATGCACACGCGCCCGGCGTGAGTTTAAGCCACC
>NW_006159659.1:1921181-1930984 GCF_000334495.1 Tupaia belangeri chinensis | reverse complement strand
GCAACTTTAATGGTCTGTAGTCCCAGCAATAGACTATGTTGAATAACTACTTATGCTTTCAAACAGAAGTAGCTCTGTATATTTTTTCTAACTTATTAAGGT
This sequence comes from Tupaia belangeri chinensis, assembly GCF_000334495.1. Taxonomy (NCBI): domain Eukaryota; kingdom Metazoa; phylum Chordata; class Mammalia; order Scandentia; family Tupaiidae; genus Tupaia; species Tupaia belangeri. Next base: position 1,930,882 of record NW_006159659.1, on the reverse strand, counting down.
ACAGTAACATAAAGCAAAAGAGAAATCAGGATAGAAATCAATCCAGGTACTGAAAATGTCATTAACATCTACATGTGGGCCCACATGTCTTTAAGTCAGAAACTTTTCAAAGTGCACTAATTTATTCATTAAAGTGAAATCGGAATATAGAAGATTAGTTGCTGAGTGAAGCAAGTCAGGCCATGAAAGAGAGACACTGTATGTCTCCCCTTAACTATACCGACTGTCCGTACTCTATGGTAGAGATGGAAAGACTGGAGAACATAAAAGTTAAAAATTGTAATGGACACTAGAGACAAAGTGAACAGAGAGTGTGGGAGGGGAAGAGCATAGGAAAGGAAATTTAGGGAGAACGTAGGAAATTTGGGGGAGAAATGGGACACATAAAGTTTATCATCTGTTGACGAGGGTGTTTATGGTGGTCTCAACTGGGCTGGATTGAGGTGTACATCATGCTGGGTAAAGTCTCTTCACAATCTAAATGATGCATAGTGATTTAATGTATGAATAATAATAATAATAAAGAAAAGTGAAATTGCTCCATGTATAGAATGCTTGCCATACATAAAGTGCTAAGATAGAATGTAGAAAGACCCCTTGGAGTAGGTGATTTCAGTTCTAGTCCTGACAACATTTAACACTTTTTCACAACACAGCTTTGGGTAAGTCATTTAAGCTTTCTGAGTTTGAGTTCTGTTATTTGCAAATAGGGTTGTTGTGGGGTTCAAAAGACATAACAAATGTAGAAAATCCCTTGATAACTGAAAGTACTAAATAAGCGCAAGGGTAAGTACCTCAAGTGAACTTAAGAGTCTAGTAAAACGCACGCACGCACACACACACACCACACACACCCCTACTCAGAATGGGAGACTATATTTGCAAATTCTACCTCAGATAAAGGACTGATAATCAGGGCATACAGAGAACTCAAGCAACTTGTAAAAAATTAATAAAAAGATGGGCAAATGAGCTGAACAGGCAAGTCTTCAAAGACATATGAACAGCCAAAAAGCATATGAAAAAATGTTCATCATCCCTTATAAAGGAGATGTAAATTAAAATCACCATGAGATACCACCTACCCCTAGTATTAATGGCTAAAACTGAACAATGGTAAGTGTTGGCGAAAAGGGGACTCTCCTACACTGTTGGTGAGAATGCAAATTAGTACAAACACTGTGGAGAAACAATATGGAGGTTCCTCAAAAACCTACAAATAGAACTATCATACGATCTAGCAATTTCACTCCTAGGTATCTACCCAAAGGATACCCCATACTTGTATATTCATGTTTATTCACAATTGCTAAGACATGAAATCAACCTAAGTGCCTAAGAACAGATGAACGGATTGAAAAAGTGTGGCACATATCCACTATGAAATACTACCCAGCTATAAAAAACAATGAGACTCTGGCATTTAATAGAAAGTGGATGAATATGGAAGATTTAATGCTAAGCGAAACAAGCCACCTCCATTCTCCTCTCGGGATCTTGGGCACACATGCACACGCGCCCGGCGTGAGTTTAAGCCACCGGGTCTGGGACTCGAACCGTGGTCGACTATGTGGGAGTCCAGCGACATAGCCATTACGCTAACTGCTGGTCCCTCCAAGCAACTTTAATGGTCTGTAGTCCCAGCAATAGACTATGTTGAATAACTACTTATGCTTTCAAACAGAAGTAGCTCTGTATATTTTTTCTAACTTATTAAGGTACAGTAACATAAAGCAAAAGAGAAATCAGGATAGAAATCAATCCAGGTACTGAAAATGTCATTAACATCTACATGAGGGCCCACATGTCTTTAAGTCAGAAACTTTTCAAAGTGCACTAATTTATTCATTAAAGTGAAATCGGAATATAGAAGATTAGTTGCTGAGTGAAGCAAGTCAGGCCATGAAAGAGAGACACTGTATGTCTCCCCTTAACTATACCGACTGTCTGTACTCTATGGTAGAGATGGAAAGACTGGAGAACATAAAAGTTAAAAATTGTAATGGACACTAGAGACAAAGTGAACAGAGAGTGTGGGAGGGGAAGAGCATAGCGTAGGAAATTTGGGGGAGAAATGGGACACATAAAGTTTATCATCTGTTGACGAGGGTGTTTATGGTGGTCTCAACTGGGCTGGATTGAGGTGTACATCATGCTGGGTAAAGTCTCTTCACAATCTAAATGATGCATAGTGATTTAATGTATGAATAATAATAATAATAAAGAAAAGTGAAATTGCTCCATGTATAGAATGCTTGCCATACATAAAGTGCTAAGATAGAATGTAGAAAGACCCCTTGGAGTAGGTGATTTCAGTTCTAGTCCTGACAACATTTAACACTTTTTCACAACACAGCTTTGGGTAAGTCATTTAACCTTTCTGAGTTTGAGTTCTGTTATTTGCAAATAGGGTTGTTGTGGGGTTCAAAAGACATAACAAATGTAGAAAATCCCTTGATAACTGAAAGTACTAAATAAGCGCAAGGGTAAGTACCTCAAGTGAACTTAAGAGTCTAGTAAAACGCACGCACGCACACACACACACCACACACACCCCTACTCAGAATGGGAGACTATATTTGCAAATTCTACCTCAGATAAAGGACTGATAATCAGGGCATACAGAGAACTCAAGCAACTTGTAAAAAATTAATAAAAAGATGGGCAAATGAGCTGAACAGGCAAGTCTTCAAAGACATATGAACAGCCAAAAAGCATATGAAAAAATGTTCATCATCCCTTATAAAGGAGATGTAAATTAAAATCACCATGAGATACCACCTAACCCTAGTATTAATGGCTAAAACTGAACAATGGTAAGTGTTGGCGAAAAGGGGACTCTCCTACACTGTTGGTGAGAATGCAAATTAGTACAAACACTGTGGAGAAACAATATGGAGGTTCCTCAAAAACCTACAAATAGAACTATCATACGATCTAGCAATTTCACTCCTAGGTATCTACCCAAAGGATACCCCATACTTGTATATTCATGTTTATTCACAATTGCTAAGACATGAAATCAACCTAAGTGCCTAAGAACAGATGAACGGATTGAAAAAGTGTGGCACATATCCACTATGAAATACTACCCAGCTATAAAAAACAATGAGACTCTGGCATTTAATAGAAAGTGGATGAATATGGAAGATTTAATGCTAAGCGAAACAAGCCAGACTATGAAAGAGCACCATTGTATATCTCTACTTAATAATATACCAAATGTCTGTACTCTATGGCAGAAACTGAATGGAAAGTATAAAAGTAAGGAGAGCAACTGTGGATACTAGAGAGAATATGGGAAGGTGGAGAATGGGGGGTAGGAGGGAGAAAATCAAGGGGGAAAAGGGCAAAACATTTAACGGACTAAAAAGGAAAAATTAACTGTGGATGATTCTGTGTATGAGAAGGTCTTTGACAGGACTAATATGCAGTGTATTCATGGTGGGAAAATTCATTTTGTATGCTGTAAAGGTGTACAGAGATTAAATGTAAAAAAGTTAGAATGGGGATCAGCAGTTAGCGTAATGGCTATGTTGCTGGACTCCCATGTAGTCAACCACAGTTTGAGTCCTGGACCCGGTGGCTTAGACTCGTGCTGGGCACGTGTACATGCGTGTGCGTGCCCAAGATCCTGAGAGGAGAATGGAGGAGAAGGGATTGCGGCGTGACCATCTCCTCTGGGGGGGTGATTTCTTGCTTTCTGTCTCTCTGTCTTTCTGGTGAGCCCATGTGCCCTATAGCAAAAACCTCTCCAAAAAAAAAAAAAGTAAGAATGCACGTGTGCATGCACACACACACACACACACACACAAAACCTAACATTGTATGATCTCTTTTTTTTGAAATTCTAGCTATAGGCATCTGATATGTGCTTGAAGGCTACCAATATTCTTCTTCTAAACCTGAGAACAGTGTTAGGAAGTATCCAGTCAGTCCTTTCTTCTTTGGAATTAGAGGATCAGTGTTATGAGGGAAGATCTCCCTGAAGGTTAATGATAATAATCTTTATTCTGTACTGGCCCTCTATAAAAAATTAGTTGGGATAGATGGCATCTATATGAGAAATAACATGTTATACTCAGGATACATAGTAAGAGTCAAAAGTGGACTTGGATATCTTTCTTAGAAGAAACTTCTAGAAGTAAAGTTGTTAGAAGGTTCTTGATATACATAACTAAGTAATGACCTTCAGAAAGGTTGTGATGATTTACACTCCTAGACAATAAACATTATATACCTGATTATCAGTTTATTTACCTTTTACTGTTTTTCCTAATAACTCAAAATTTCTAAGACTTATCTGTTTTCCTTCCCCAGACAGTACATACCTATCTGGATATGCATGACAGAACGGAACAGGCTGAGTATTTAAATGTGCCTTCAAATGTCCTGCTGCTACTCTTAGGATAAATCTAAACTCTTTAATAGTTTATATACTAAGTGGTCTCTTCTTTCCAGCCTCATTCATCACTACCAACTTCCCTCTTAAATAAGCCAGTTGTCTCTCATCTTTAGATCTGTGTTCATGCTATAAAGTAAGACTGGAACACTAGATTCTAAGGATGTTCAATGCCCACACAATTCTTCTGAGTGGTGGTGATAACAAAAGTTGCCCCCTTCACACAGATAAGAGTATTGATTTTATATTGACTTCAATGTCTGTGGAAAAAAATAACAATTTGACTTTTTAGCTATTTAATGGAGCAGATTTTGATACGGGCACTAGGCTCTTGGAGAAGAGTAAGCTTGGGAGTAACTGGGGAGAGTGTAGGGTAAAGAATGAGGCACCTAGGAGTGCTAATGACACACCAATAGATATAAAGGAAATTTTTTTCTACGTGCTGTTTTGTTGAGAGAGCTATAGAATGGATAGACAGGTGATTTAAGATTTACTCAGAGAAACAATTTAAGTATATGTTATTGAATCTTTCACCCCTTATATGCCTAGACAGTGTATTTTCTATAGTAGTAGTGAATTATTATTTTTTTAAACTTGGGGCAAAAGCACAGTTGTCTAAATAACTTAAAAATTTGTAGTACATGTTTTTCAAAGGCTTATAAGATTATAGTTCTATCACCACAACAAATTGCCCTTAAGCAAAATAACCTAAAATGGGTTGATTTTGTGAACTGAATGCTCTGGCTAACAAGATTCTTAGCCTCCACACAGTTATTCTCCATTTCTCATCTATCTGGCCTAGATTTAATGACCCTGCCTTTGACCTCTCGATTGATGTATTGCATTAGAGAGATTCAACAGGCCAATCTGATCATGTAATTTTGGCTCAAAATTCTTCAATAACTCTTTATTACTGCAAAAAATATTAACCTAAGAACCCAAGTACTTTATCATAAATACCTGATCTAATATCTTCTTACATCTCTAGGTCCACATAGTGCCTTTTTCTCACATGATTTTCCTCTATCTTGAATGAACCAGCAACTGTGAACCACACGAAGCCTCTAGAACATACCACATTCTTACACATTTGTGGTGTACGTGCATATGCCTTCCCACTAAAATATTGCTGCTAATTTAATGTTTTACTCTTAATTCAAATGCTCTCCATTTTGAAATCTTTTCTTTTCTCCTGAAGGATAAAGCCCTCCTCCTGTGTTCCTTTTAAAATTTCTGCACTCACTCATTACAATAGTTAAATTGTAGTGGAACTCTAGGCATGCCTTTCTCCCCACATAATATGTTATGTCTGCCATTTTTATATCTATTATCATGTTCCATGTTTAGTACATAGTAGGTGCTCATTTTTTAATGGAATCATGTTGATGTTAAAAATTTCGTTGTTAATATTTAATTTTACAGGTTTCCATTCACTATATTATCACACGGATGATTAATCAGCTTAATTAATTATTGTTCACCCTCAATTTTATACACTAGTTACCTCATGAAAAATCAAACTTACAAAATACAAACTCATTAAACCTATGAACTGAAGAATAGATTCAATAATTCATCATTTTTTAAGGGTATAGACTCTAAAGTTAGTAGTATTTTTTGTGAAAATCTGGCAATAGGTTAAAAATAACCTGGAATTTATCCCAAAGAGTCATTTGCTAGTCTCCTAATAGACGCTGTATTAAAGAGTCTTTGAAATTTTACTTACATGGTATAGTGTGGTCTCTGGCATAGGAGTGCCCATGATGTCTTGTCTCAATGCATCCATTTGCAAACTAGGCAGCAATGAATAGTGAGTAGGGCTATTACTCTTATCACCCTTCTTTTTTGATTTCTTCCCTGTGTCTTTTTTGCTGTTTCTCTGAAACATGTATTCTTCTTGAGCAATTTTTTCATTGCTCATATATCGAAGCAGAGAGTTTTCTATACAAAAAGAGATAAATACACCAATGAATAGGAGATTATCCCACCTTTATCATTATTTCACAATTGTGCTGTTAGATCTAATTTCAAAACTGTAACTTGCCAACCTACAAAATATGTGGTGAAAATATAGCGGATCTTAATTGTTTGTGATCATAGGACAATAATAAATTGAAAGCCCATAGACTATCTCTGTAGGTTTTGTCTCTGGACCAACTATATCAGAATCACCTGTGGAACTTGAATCAGAAGTTCAAAGATATATGGCTCATAAAATTTGTAACAAACTCCCTCAGGGAGATTCTGTTAAAGTCTCATGACAAACACTGGACTATGGCATACTAGGTAGCATCCTTAGAGAAGTTAAAGCCCACATTATGAACCAATAGTCAGGAAACTAAGTTTATGAACTTATAGTCACACTTAGTATTTCATATGACTTCCCTCTCCCCCGGCGAGATGTCACTATAATATGAAATCCCAAAAGAGTGACTCAGAGATGGCATATGATAAGCATTTCTTATATTTTTTTCTTGGTTTATTGTATAAAACAAATGATATTAGAAACTGAAGCTTAAAAAATCATTTTGTAAGCTAAATAATGTGAATGAATATATAAAAGAAAATGAAATAAAAGATGTAAATTAAAAAATGAAACGAATATACAGATACAAAGGAATCTGTCAATGTTTCCGTATTTATCAATATTTCCAGAAATGCTCACTCTATAAAACAAGTACTAAGAAGACTGATGAAGCAGATGTTCATGTTTGCTTTTTCACATGGTCTGTGGATTTGTATAGTAATAAAATAAATTCTGTACACTGGTTAGAAATAACAGGCAAGCAGGTAAAACATATGAAGGAATGATCAATGACCTTAGGTTCTCCTAATGTTTTTTGTTTTGTTTTATTTTTGTTTGATTTGTTTTGCTTTCTATCTACAACCTTGTGGCTACCTACAAAGTGGAAGTAGCAGCATGACCCACAGGGCCCTCCTTCTACCCCCTTGGTCAAATCATATTTAATTGTGCAATTTTCATTTGCTCTCTCTATTGCTAATATTAATAGGAAGATCAATGAACATAAAAACTTACTTTTTATAAATAGTTCAAGAGTAGCCCACCCCCCACATAAGAAGACAACCCTGAACAGCAAACAGAATAGAAGTGAAAAGCAAAGCAGTTTTTTTAGTTCCCCTTCCATTTCTATAAAACCCAATTTCCATTAGCTTTTACACATGTATTTCAATGCTCATTGTGAGGTTGTATTGCGGACCAATGGGGACTGATGACAAACTGTTCCTATTTAATTCTTTTATGCAGTTTCACACTTCTGCCCTATTTTCCAAAGATTAACTTTTAAGTAACAATTAGATAGTCCGTTTTCCTCAAAAGGTATTCAGAGAAGATATTTATTTAATAATGGGTTAGGACAGTCAAACATTGGTTTGACTTAGTTTTGCTGTACTGTAAGGTCAATGATAGAATATGTTTTCCAATGAAGCCATAACAATCTATTTAAAGAACAATTAATTTTTTTTTCAAACAATCCCACCTACACTGAAATTCTAGAACACTTACCTCTTCTACTATCTCTCTTCATCTTATTTGGATCTTCATAGTCCCCCACCCAATTATATTCCACTGGCATAGATATAGGTCGTAGCTTGCCTAAACACAGAGAACAAAGTTCATATCACAATGTTTTTTTTTTCCCCATGTCTGCTTAAACTTACACTAATTCTTAGCTATAGTATACAAAACACACTCATTTTTATGCAACATTATGGTTGGCATTTGTGTAGATGAAGAAAATGTGTGTTTTGAGCCAGAAGGTGAAACTGCCTGTGGCAATTGGCCAGGTGATAATGCAAACTTAAGGCATGTTTAGAAATAGTAAAAATAGCATAGATTTGCTCTCTTGGGAGCCCCAGACTTTAAGAGTATGGTCCTTTACAAAGAGGATCATTATTTCAATGGTTTTACTTCATGTCCAGAAACTGGATCTTTGTCTTATTCCCTAATACCCAGTGTCTAAAATTTGATAGCCAGTCCCCAAGATGGTAGTTCCTTGTGTTTAACCTACCAGGACATTAACCCATTATTTCATTTTGGAACACCACGAGGCTAACTTATTATCTTTATTGACTTCTAACTCTGATAACCATATATTTTGGATACTATCATGACTCAGTAATAAGGTAAGATTCTCTTTCATGGCCTACAAACTGGGTCTACCTCTAAGCACTTCTTTTGCTAAAATGAGCATTTATAAACTACTAGATGAAAGTAATCACTGCTTTGGCCTGTCCTATTTTCTTCTGGGTCTGCATTCTAACTACATAGCATTTTATAATAGCAAGGAGAAATCAAGGCAAAGATTTCAAGGATAACAGTTTGGAGAGGCTGTAGTGCATTATTTCTTTTCAATATGGAATTCCTGTAGCACCAAATAACCAAAGAAAATCATTCAAAAGTTTAAAAGGCTACCTAGCACAATATCTGGTAACAGAGAGCTGCTTAATAAATTTTGAATGAATAAAAAGCAGAGACACAGGACTGGATCATAAAAAGAATGATGGTTATGATGATCATGATAACACTACAAATACATATCATTTACTATATGTCATGCACTAAGAATTTTATAAATATTAAATCAATTTATTCTGATAATTAAGAGAAATCAACTATTATTGTCCTAATTTTACCAGATAAAAGAACTGAGACAGGTTATGTAACTAGCCCAAAGTCACATATTGACTCATTTTTGCATAGAAAAACAGAAAAATATGTCATGACTTTCCCAATGACCCAACAGATGGCAAATACATAGTACTCCAAGCCCAAAAAGCTTTTTTTAAAAGTATTATTTCATTTAGCTTTATTTATTTATGTATTTATTTTAATTTGACCAGAAGGACAGAGAGAAAGAAAGAGAGAGAAAGGGAGAAAGCAAGCCACCAGGTCTGGGACTTGAATCGCAGTCAGCCATGTGGGAGTTCAGCACCTATAACCACCATGCCACCTGCTGGCCCCCAAGCTGTTCTTTAATCTACCAATTTTACCACTTTTCAGTATCTCTCAGTCTATCTTCTGTACTCTTGATTCCCCTCTTTTTTTTTTAATTAAATGTATTTATTTACATTCATCCACTGTATATCATTACAACATACAAAGTGAGATTTTCCATCCAGAGTACACTGTATATTGGTTCAATCAAGCACATCAACATACATGTTATCATCAACAAATAATTTTACATTTCTTGTTTCCTGTATGTTTTGCTTTTTTTTTCCCATCCTTGATTCCCTATCTCTTACCCTTGGCCATCTCCCACTCTCCTCTATGTCTGTG
>NW_006159659.1:1917678-1920857 GCF_000334495.1 Tupaia belangeri chinensis | reverse complement strand
CAGCATAAAAAATGTGATTTCCCATCCAGAATATACTGCATAGTGGCTTAATCATGCATATTATTATAAAAAATTTTCCATTTCTAGTTTCTAGAATTCTTTTTATCCCCTATTCCTGACCCTCTGTCCTTTCCCACCCTCTTCTCACACTATCTCTGGTGTCTCCTCGTCCAGTTAAATTTAATGATCTATTATTAGAATTATTCCTTGTATTTAAAAAGAATTGTGTAAGGAGACCTCTATTTCTGTTCTTAAGGAAAACAGACCAATCTTACGGCTTTTTATTATGTACAAGGATACATTTATTTGGTATGTTTTGCTAAACTCTATTAAAGTCTTAACATGAAGTATGTATAATAAAAATTGAGTCAAAAATGAAGTTTTCATTTAATGTCATCCTTTTAAGGTGTACAAATGGCTTTACAAATGATCACCTAAGATTTCCAAAATCTTGTGGAGGGTATCTCTGCTGTTTTACACAGAGGGAATTTGAATGAGATGATCTAGTTCAATATATTCTGCCCATCAAGGGTAGAATAGGGTTTGAAGAAAGGTCTCCTTTTGTTGCATCTATTTCACTATTTTGCAAAATCAATCCTCCAGATTTTCAATGTTATAAATGCTGTATTTTCGAAATAGCTACTACTTATTTCCATAGAATTTGGTTAAAAAAAAAAACAACAACAAAACTTCACTGTGGGCACTGAAACTGAAACATTTCAATGTGGCAGCATTGTTTCTATATGTCACCAAGAAAATGTTTTTAAAAATGAAAAAAATCCAATAAGAAGTTAATTATTTTACTTGCTCTATATGTTTCCCAAAAACAAATACTTATTAAAAAATTTAGAGATTTTTGCTATAGGGCACATGCATCCACTGGAGAGACAGAGACAGACAGAGAGACTGAAAGTGAGAAATCATCCCCTGGCGGGATGGCCACACCACAATCCCTTATCCTTCATTCTCTGCTCGGGACTTGGGGCACACATGCATATGCACCTGGCATGAATTTCAAGCCGTGGTTCTAGGACTTGAACTGCATTTGGCCATGTGGGAGTCCAGCAACATAACCATTATGCCATCTGCTGGTCCCCTTTAATACTTTTTGAAGGATCAATTGGCTGTTTGGAGTCAAATATATATGCACATAAACAAAAAAATATAATTCACATAGAATATAAAATACATAATTGTGTTTGTTGTATTTTGGGTTATTTCTGAGATTCTTTTTCAGAATTATTTATTATTAATATTTTAAAATTTGTAGGGCACATGCACTCATCAGTGAGAGGGAAAACCAGAAAGCAAGCCACCATGTTTGGGCCTTGAACTGTGGTTGGCCATGTGGGAGTCCAGCACCTCAACCACCGTGTCACCTGCTGGCCCCCATCTCTGAGATTTTAATGAAGCTAAGTCATTGAAGTGTGTAATTAAGCCCCTAATTTGTCTGGTTGTATCATTAACCATTGGAACAATTTTGCAGAGGATTTTAACATTGACTTTTCCAGGGGTGATTTTTTTTTTTTTACCAGAATTATACTGTGTAGTACTAATGCAAAAGTGAAGGAAAACATACTGAAATAGGGGGGAAAAAGAGATTACAAAGCTTTAAAGCTTACTTTTGGAATCTGGTCACAGTTAAAAAAAAATATGTTTACTTTTAGAGAACATCAATGTTTTGCTTTCATTAGTACAAAACAATAAATTTAGCAATGCTTAAATAAGTATTTTATAAAGTAAAGTGCACTGTTGCTTTTGGTATAATAAATAATGTTTGTAAACGTTTTAATAATTTTTTAAAATGGTGCTAAATTATTGAAATAGACCTAAACAGTTAAACTAATAATGTAATTTAATATTCTTATATAAACAGTAGTCCTTGGCAGATTGAAAAACAGATCATGGCTTAAATTATGTCTAATTCCAAATATATGGATCACTGAAGCTTGGAAAATATCTGCTACTGCATTGTGCATATAGTAGCTCAAGACAGCAAAGTTCAAATGGAAAAATAACTTTATGGTTTGATGCTAGTGCTGTTGGTTAAAAAATAAAACTATAATCAATAGTAATATAAGAATTATAGTGTTAGACTTAAAGTATATATTATGTATACATGCAAAATTTTTATTTATTTATTTTGTTGTATTTACTATTATGTGTGTGTGCTCACTGGAGATAGAGTGTGAGAGAGTGAGAGAAGGAAAGTGAGAAAGCACCCTGTAGGGGGTATGACCATGCCACATTCCCTTCCTCTCCCCTCTCCTCTTGAGATTTTGGATATGCACATACACATGCCCAACATGTGTTTTAGGCCGTCCAGTCTGGAACTTAAACCATATAGTTGGTCAAGTGGGATCTAGCTTGCTGGGACCATGCACAGTTATCTAAAGCTGAGTATGAAAGAACTGCCCCTCATGCCTAAGAGCAAGGACTCGGCTGAGGAGAACTGTTTGCAAGGTCAACAGTTTTACGAGTTCTGATCCTCTATTGTGTTGCTGTACTGGCCTGCACTCAATTTCTCTGCCATGGGCTTTATTGTTGTACCCTGGGACCCCATAAATTAGGCACCCACTGCCTTACTATAACTTTTACAGTAATCTTGAAGAAATCCGGATCTACTAAGACGGCAGCTGTGAATGGGAATTACTCCCATTAGATTCACCCCACCCTCCTGAAAAATGTCAATAAAGAATGCTACATTCACTTTTCCTACTGGGGATTACATAAATAAGCATTAGAAAGGTTTAGGTTAAAGCTACTAATTGGCGAAATGATCTCAGTAGCCAGGAGGGGCTCAGGGACTCATGCACGAGGTGCTGTTACTCCGAAAACCATAAGCCACCCTTACTCTCAGGACAAGGGAAGATTGCCATTCCCCAACCCACAGCCATTGTATATAGCAGCACGTAGAGGGTCCCAAGTACACAGTAACCTTTAGGTCAGTCATTAGGCTACTCACAAGACCACATTCCTTTCTCATGTAGACATTAGACTCACCCTCTTAGCTGTGGATTACCCAAGAGATAACATAGGTATTCCATTTTAGTATATACTAACCTTGTCTTTACTAAACCAGACAGGATTTACTTCTAGGCCCTTGTAACCAACAATTTGCTGCCACCCTAGCCTGAGGCTGAAGTTCTCAAAGCTGACCTGGGGCTCAAGATCTCAAG
>NW_006159659.1:1904120-1917483 GCF_000334495.1 Tupaia belangeri chinensis | reverse complement strand
ACCCGTGTCGCCTTCCTGTGCCCCCCCCCCGGCTGGAGCACGGCTTCTAGCACTAGCTGCCTTAACAACTATTTCACCTAGCTGGCCCCATGCCAAGTATTTTTATGGTAGTATGGCTTTTTCAAGCATTGATACAAATGATTTGGTTCAATAAGACTTAATGCATCTGGCCATTCCTATGTAAACATACATAAATTAATCATACCCCCTCTGAAAAATAATTTGTAAAGTTTTCAAGTTAAGTCTTTATATAATAATATGTATATTAGTTTCTGAGGTGGTAAAGATTACTAAATCATGATAAAAATTAGTGAAAAATATAGCAAAGAAAAACGAGGATTAGAGTGCCTTTTAAAATTTTTGCTGACCACTTCACCTGAGAATAACTTTTTATTCTCCTAAGCATAAGGAATTTACTAATTAAAGTAGAATTTATTCAGTACTTCATCATAATCCTTGTGATATATCTGTGCTAGTACTTCATAGTATAACCACGTCTGAAACTTTCTAACTGGTATCTCATAGAGGTAAGAATTGTACACTATCCTTCTTACTAGCCTAGTAATACTAATGTGAAAGAACACAATAAATTTTTTTTAATTTGCTTAATTTTTATTTAAAAAGTTATGGCAAATAGATTTTTAAAATTATGAATTATATTTAGCTGCAATTAATCACAAATGGAACATGAAATATTTATGAACACAGATAATGATAGAGTGCTTCATAATGATAATATCTAAATTACTGTGTTTTAATACAAAATTAACAAAAAATACTTGTACACCAAATTGCTTGAAAATAAACTGATTTTTACCTTAGATAAAGAAGCATTTTAGGTAATGTTAGAAATGCAACAATTCCTTTGGCAGAATAATTGCTTACTCTTCTGGGCTCCCTTAGCTTTTTCCCAGTGCCTTTGGTATAGATAATGCTTATTATACTATACTGTATCTGTCTGTCTATAGGATTTCCTAATTTTTGGCAGGAACTAGGTCTTAAATATCTTTGTGATAGCTGTTCCTGGCAAAGGCTGACCCAGTACAGGTATTCATTATCTGTCAAATGTTTAAATGAAAGAAAGGATGCCTAGATATCAGGGACATCCCAAATTACTGGGTTGTTCACTAGATTCTATTCCCTCTGACCTACCCAAGGGCACTCCTTGAGAAATCTCTCTTCTTCCTCTTGTACCACTTTTCTTTTTAAAATCATTTCCATTAACTTAAAAACATGTTGTAATTTTTCCAATATTTTAAAAAATCAACTTTCATCTCCCACAAACCCCTACCCAGCTACCAACTTATTTCTTTGCTCCCTTTTACAGAAAAACTCATTTTTATATTTTCAGCTTTCAATTCTCCTTTTCCTCTCTCTTGAACCTTCTCCAATAAAGCTCTTTGCCCCCACTACTCCAAGAAAACTACTGTCACGTTCATTAGTCTCTCTAAGTTGTTAAACAGACAATTCTCATAGTCTTTGACTTTTCTGATCTATTTGTGGCTTCTGACAAGGAGGACTACTTCCTCTTTCTTTCTTCACTTAGCATCCAGGACTCTTGTCCTCTGGGTTTCCTTCCTTCTTCTGTTCCTAAATTCACATACATCCTTTAGAACTAAAAATGCCATTTTTTTGGAGACACAATCCTTGACCCCTTATTATAGATCAGGTTTTCTGTATTTACTTTCATTTCTTCTTCAAGTTCTTCATAGAATACAAATGACAGCTGGTCTTCTATATCCACAGGCTCTAACATCCATGACTACAAAATGTTACATTATTGCTAACATGTACCATGACATGTACCAACTGTTAGGTCTACAACAGCTGGATCTATACTGAATGTGTAGACACTTTTCCTTATCATTATGGCCTAAGTAATACAGTGTAACAATTATTTACATAGCATTTAAATAATATTAAATATTATAGTTTAAGTAATCTAGGGATGATTTAAAGTGTAAGGGAGGATGTGTGTTGGTTATATCCAAATACTGTGTCATTTTAAAAATTACTATTTTGAAATTTGTTATAGGGGGTATGAGAGAGACAGAGAGATGAAGTGAGAAAGCACCTCCAAAAGAAGATGGCCACTCTGCAGTCCAATCTCCTCTAGCAATTTTGGGTATGCATGCACATGTGCCTGGTGTGTGTTTCAAGACTCTGGGTCCAGGACTTGAACCATGGAGTTTGTCATGTGGGATCCAGCTGCTTTAACCACCATGCCACTGGCTGGCCCTGCTATATCATTGTATGTAAGGAACTGACCACCTTCAGATTTTGGTATCTGAGGGTTGTCCTGGAACCAATTCCCCACAGATTCTGAGGGACAACTGTATTGTCTTAAGTAAGTATTTATTAAATTAGCTGCCTGAATTCGATCACCCTCCTAGAACGTAAATTTCACAAGAAACATTTCTGTTTTTTTTTCCTTTTTTTTTTAAAACTGTTTTATCTCCAGCACTTAGCATAGTTATCTGCTCAACATTTGTTAACTAATAGCTTAGTAAGAAAGAAAACAGAGGACTTTATTTATATATACACTGGACCAAGAAAGATCCAAGCTATGCCACTGGTTTCTATTTGCATAGTTTTTTTCCCCTTTTTTCCTTCCAAATTTTTATTCTTCTCTCCTTCTCCCTGCTTCCTTTTTTCCAGGTTAAGCCTTACAGAACTGTTTGGTAATCAAGTCAGAATTAGTAGTCCTGTCTCCTGATTTCTTAACTAGAAACATTCCTATAAGCTACTCAAGAATTTCTGCCTTTTTCAGTTGTTTCACTTTTTTAAAAGAAACTTTCCCTTTTTTTTTTTTTGGAAAGGTTTTTGCTATAGGGCATGTGCGCTCACCAGCGAGACAGAGACAGAGACAGAGAGAGAGAGAGAGAGAGAGAGGAAGGAGGGAGGGAGGGAAGGAGGGTGAGTGAGTCAGAAAGCAAGAAATAACCCCCAGGGGAGATGACCAAGCTGCAATCTCTTCTCTTCCATTCTCCTCTTGGGATCTCGGGCATGCACGCACATGTGCCCGGCGTGAGTTTAAGCCACTGGGTCCAGGACTTGAACTGCAGTCAACTACATGGGAGTCCAGCGATATATAGCCTTTATGCCAACTGCTGGTCCCTAAAAGAAACTTTCTTTAAACATGCTAAAATCATTAAGCTTCAGGGTAATAAAAAAGCACCTGAGAAATAATCTTCCCTCTTAAAGAAAAAAAAAACTGCAGAGAAATATCTCCGTAAGTCTGACATATCCTTTAATATTCAAAAATCTTTCTCTAGAGTCTGAAAAGTATATACATGTATACATCTGTTCTGAATATTTTAGCCAATATTTTGATGGAAATGAATATAGTAATGAATAGCTAAGCTATAAGTTTGCCACATATACCTATCAAAGCCCCTGCATACCAGACAGAAAAATTACTTTCAGATGGTTGACTGCATTTGTAGGAAAACATTCCAAGGTTATTTAAGAAAGAGAATCATACATTTAAAGAGGAAGTAAAACTGAATTATTCAGTAAATGGAAAGCCAGGAATTTTAAAAGGATAATGGTAACATATCTGTATCCAATAAAATAAAAATGAGCACTTTGATCTTTAGAGCCATATTTTTAAAAATTTCATTTTTGGATAAAAGAACTTGGAAAACACTGATTTATAAAAATTTTATGTGATTATTTAAACATTGGCTTTAATGACATAAATAACACATAATATAATCTGAATTTATTATTAATTTGAAATATTTTCAGTTTCTTTAATGGATAACAAAACCACTTGAAATGTCATTTCTAAGAATAAGCTGCATTTTATTTATGTATTTTCCTTCTGCGGTCTAAAATTGATTTTTTTTTATATAGGTTTTTGCTATAGGGCGTGTGCACTCGCCAGACAGAGAGAGACAGAGAGACAGAAAGCGAGAAATCACCCCCCAAGGGGGATATGGCCATGCTGCAATCCCTTCTCCTCCATTCTCCTCTCGGGATCTTGGGCATGCATGCACACGCGCCCAGTGTGAGTTATAAGCCACCGGGTCTGGGACTCGAGCCACGGTTGACTATGTGGGAGTCCAGCGACATAGCCATTATGCTAACTGCTGGTCCCAAAAATTGATCCTTTTTTTTAAATGAGGAGTAACATAAAAGAATTGTTGGGCTGGCCTCATAGCCTGGTGGGTAAAAAAGTAAGATCCCACATTGCTAACCATGGTTTAAATTCTAGCCCTGGTGGCTTGAAAAACACATTGGGCATATGTGTGTGAATGTCCCAAATCCCAACAGAACTGAGAAATGGAGAAGTAACTGCACCGTGGCCATGCCCCACTGGGGGCTGCTTTCTCCCTCTTTCGTTCTCTGTCTCTCTGACTAGTGCACACACCCTCCAGCAATTACAAAACTGAAGAAAGGACTGAACTGTGTAAAAAAAAAAATTATGTATTGCACTTTTAACAAGATTCCAAGGATAACTATGTTTTGAATCAAATTACCTTTTGTAAATATTCTACCAATAGAAGGAACAAGGTACATACACTGGAGTTTGGAAAGACAGAATTTTCTTAGTTGAAATACTGCCACTGTGCAGAGAGATAATTCCTCTACATTAGAGAGGTGTGAGAGGAAGGAGGCAGATGATTTAAATATCATCTAAGTGACAAAATAGTTTTTGGTCCTTCTCCAGAGGCACTGATGGGTATAAAATGAGCTATGGTATGCTAATATACTCTGGCTACTTGGTGTGCTCAGCATTAATACATATGTGAAAAAAGGATGATAAAAGGATGCAAATATTTATTTGGTTGAAAGCACACATTCTCATGTTTAGGAATTACAAATTAAAGCAATGTATATTAAAAAAAATCTTTGTAAATCAGTGTCTTAAATATCCTATCAACATGTGGAAGACAGTCACTCATGAAAAGTGAAAAAAAAACCAAAGATTAAGATCATCTATTGATGATACTCACTTAGAAATGACAACTTATGATAACTTTATAATTTCTTTCATCTCTTTTTCTCTTTGGGATCATATTAGTCAGAGAAACAATCAAGAAAGGCAGAGATGAAAAACCTAAGATGCACCAAAGATCATTTCTTAGAATTTCATAGATAACTAGTGGTGGAGTCAGCCCTTGAATATAGACTTTCAAGTTACTACCCTACTCTTTCTACCATATCAACTTGCTTCAACCATGAATCATTTAAGAGCACTGAATTACACAAAAATTCACTTAATTTGTCTTCAGAGTAATTTAATGACATGTATTATTACTGCTTGTTTTATATATGTTTCCTCCAGCCAGTTTGTAACTCTTGCAAATTCCTAAATAAATGCTTATCTGATATTTAAACCACAATGAAATTTTATCATTGGAATTTGGGTCTTTAAGAGGAACAGCAAAAGTTTATTACAGCATTTTATAAAATGTAGCATACCCAACTCTGTTTCCATTGTGAATTTAATAAGTATTATGTACCAAGAAGGGGGGGAGGGAGGAAGAGGAAAAGGAGGAGAAAAAAAGTAGGAGGAAAAGGATGAAAAGGAAGAAGAAAGTGAAAAAGAAAAAGAGAGAAGTGAAAGAAAAAAAGAGAGAAAGAAAAAATTGAGATGCAAATACATTTATGAAACAGTATGTTAATCCAAATTCAACAAAGCTTTTAAAGCTGTTAATATACTGATATGCATTTATTAATCTTTAAGAAGGGTATGAAGTATGCAGAATTTCCCAATTTCACCTAAGCACATGCCCTCTTTCTTTTACATACTCTCTTTCAGAAGGAGTGATCTGAAGAACATACTTAAGAAATTGATTCATTACTTAAACCATATTGTGATTTGAAAGCTAACATTAGCAGTTTTATTTAAATTTGATCTAGCTATTATTTATTACATTTTTCTGTAAGGGAAAATGCATTCCTATTTCAACTAGGAGAAATGTATCACCTTCTGGTCATGATCAGGTTTTCTACTGTAGGTCAGGTTAGGTAATCTCGGACACGTATACCTTATAATATTTCTTTCTAGGGAATATGTTAAGTGTGAATAAATGTAAATCTTTTTAGAACAACAGGTTCACAGGTTATCTGAATCGAAAAAAAAAGACAATTGATTCTGTGTTACATAAGATCTCTGACTTTGATTTTCTATGATATGTTTCTATATTCATTTCATCTATAAATCAATTCTTAAATTAACCAGCAATTTCTCAATGGCACCACTTTGGACATTTTGGATCAGATCTTTATTATTGGGTGCTCCCCTGTGCACTGCAGGATGTTTAGTAACATCCTTGGGCCCTACACACTACGTGCTAGTAGCCAGCTCCTGTCTCCAAGATTTTGACAACCAAAAATGTCCACAGAAATTGTCAAATGTCTTCTGGAAGCAATACTGACATCAGATGAAAATCACTGAGACTTCTATTCTTGCTTTCCCATTTAGTCTATAAGGAGAGCACTATTTCATATAGTTCATATCTTTCTGTTGGTTGATTCATTTGAATTTCTTTTTTTCTCTGATAGTTGTGTCAGCTTTGCTAATTTGATTTGCTAATCTTTTAATTTTATCCACATATCAATATCCTGAAACCTTACTTAAAGTTCTTTTTGTCTTAATCTTACTGTTTTTCCTATTACCTAGTTCCTTCAATTCTTTCAGAGTGAGCTTTTCTTTCTAGGTTTCATTTCTTTGAGAGTCTCCAACTATTTTATTTATTTATATAATATTTTATCCTCCCCCCTTTTTGAACAACTAATTTAAAACTTTAAAAAGGTGTGGAGACTGAATTGTTTTCAGATTTCTGATGTTGAATTGTAACTGGGTCCAATGACTCAGCATATGAACTGATGATCTCTCTAGCAGAGCTTTAGACTTGGATAAGGCCAGTTTGTAGTGTTATTAGGTATTTGAATACTCTTCCTTCTACTTTGGTTTAGAAAAGTAAATGAAAAGAAACCAAAAGTATCTACTCACATTTCTTTTATCTGCTATAATTTAAATAGCTGGCCACTGGCTTGGTAGGAGAACCAAGCATGAGGGAATACGTCTATATCCCTTTCTCCTTATTAAGTCCCTCCATAGGAGAGGAGGATGGCTCACTTGATCCATAGGCATTTGAATATCTTTGGGATATTTTAAAAGTAGCAATAAAATGCCATTTAGGACCCATTTCTTGAGCATGCTCTATCACACAAGAACTATACTAAGTGCCTAAGATATGTTTTCTCATTTAATCCTCATAAAAGCACCATAAATAATATTGCTTTTCTTTTATATAGACGAGAAAACAAACTTATAGGAAGGTTAAGTCTTAGCTAGACTCAAGATTAATCAACTATTAAATGTCAGGGTGTGGTATCAAATTCATGTCTATTTGATCTCAAAACTCATGCTCTTGGGACCAGCAGTTAGCGTAATGGCTATGTCACTGGACTCCCACGTAGTCGACTGCAGTTCGAATCCTGGACCCTGTGGCTTAAACTCACGCCGGGCACGTATGCGTGCGTGCCCAAGATCCCGAGAGGAGAATGGAGGAGAAGGGATTGTGGCGTGACCATCCCCTGGGTGGTGATTTCTCGCTTTCTGTCTCTCTGTCTTTCTGGCGAGCACACGTACCCTATAGCAAAAGCCTCTCCAAAAAAAAGAAAAAAAACCATGCTCTTACTTTCAACAGAAAAATTCTATAAAGTAAGGAAGAGTGCCTTCCCTAGATGATTATTCTAATTTTTATATCAGGAACAGAATATGTTATATTTCTATGTCAAAATATTGCTTAAATGCTTTTCTGTCAATTAGGTGATCCTTTATAGCCATTAGCTTGATGTCTAAAACTATTCTATGACATTAAACAACATGTAATCTTTATAAAATTTATTAAGTCCAAAGAAATAAGAATTCCTAGGAGAACAATGTACATCTCATATTTCTGCAATTCAGATTTACTAATTTCTACAGCAATTTCTTCTTTGGAAATGGTACATTTTGCTTAAACATAGAAATTTCCTGCAGTTAGAATTCCATTTTCCTTCCTCTGGAGAATAACTGGAGAATGATGGCTGAGCTTTTTACCGGATAAGTAAGATTAATTATATTCAAAAATCATAGAAAAGAGAGCAGGCTTATATTAGGAAATAAAAGAAGTGCAAGTGTATTACATGTATGTATTCCTTTAAGAAATATTTGAAATAATGCTATTGATTATAATTTAACAGTCCAAAAGATAGAACAAATTTGAAAGACAAGAGGAAAGGCAATGTTGAAATATGAGACCCTGGAATCTATAGACAGTATCCTTACTTCATATATATTTTTTTTTGAGAGGTTTTTGCTATAGGGCGTGTGCGCTCGCCAGACAGACAGAGAGAGACAGAGAGACAGAAAGCAGGAAATCACCCCCCATGGGGGATGGCCACGCCGCAATCTCTTCTCCTCCACTCTCCTCTCGGGATCTTGGGCACGCGCGCACACGTGCCCGCCGTGAGTTCAAGCCACCGGGTCCGGGACTCGAACCACAGTCGACTACGTGGGAGTCCAGCGACATAGCCATTACGCTAACTGCTGGTCCCATCCTTACTTCATATTGATAAAACTCATTTTATGATGTCATTGCCCATATGCCCTTCATCACATTGCTGTAAGTCATTCAAGTCATTTGCTACTCAAGTGGATAAAAGGGACATGGTATTTGGTTTTCTCATGTCTCAACTATTCAAGCAGAAAATGTTCCGGTATAATGTTATAGAAATTAATTTTCCTCAATACACAATGTGTGCAAATCACATTATTAAGAGAACTTCTAAAATATCAACTTTGCATCCATTTGTGTGCTTTTTGTAAGCTCCTGGATTTTCAGTAAGTCCTAAAAGGTCTCGATTCTTATCTTCAAGCCAATATTGTTCTGTAATACTATAAAAATGGTTTTCCTCCTACTCTTATAAAATATGATCACTCATGGCTACAGAGGAACTCAGCCAAGTGTGTCTACCTTTTATCAGGTTTCTATGCATAAAAATGTGCTATGATGAAATAGCAAGGGCAAGGAGTCCATGAATAGGAAAAAGAGAAAGCTGATGGGAAATATTATCATTCTGAAAAGTTGCCAAGCAACTGATATAATCAAATTTGAACTTTTGCTTTTGAAGCCTGAGCAAATGAGACCAAAAAGTTAGTTATTTAAAGTTATGTTTCCCCCATTTTAATATTTTTTCATTAAAGTTTCTATGTATTAATGATAATAATGAAAATACTGAACATACTGACCAATAAGGCAACTTATAATGTTTTGTCATTAAATTATCACAAAAACTCTATGACAAGATATTGTGATATTATCATCCTTACTTAACAAATGAGAAAACTAAGGCTTACAGTAACATTCTCAAGGTCACACTGGAATAATTAGATATAATTAGAGAGGATTACCAATTATGGCTAATGCAACAACCAGTGCCAATAATCACCAGTTTAGATCGTTTTTCCTACTGGTATCTGTGTTTCCAGAGTGTTGGCTACTTTTCAGGAAAGTAAAATCTATTTTATGCTATGTAATTTAAAAATGATAAAACACATTGTTTGTCATTGTGTATCCCCAATTTAGCAGTCTCTTTCTTAAGATCTGTCAAGGCCATGTCGATGTATTGATAAATACAAAACAATATATACAAGAACATACAACATAGGACCTAGTTCTGCTTGCCTGCTTTCAAACTCTTTAATTTGGAAGGAGTAATGCAATTTTTGTAAATCATTTTCCTATTATTTTGAAAATTATTTTCATCACATTTAACAAAAGCATACCATTGGTAAAGTCAACAAATATCCACTGGTACTTAATCCCAGCTGTACCATTTACTAGTTGGGTAAGTTACTTAACCTCTATATCAGATTTCTCATTTATTATAAGGGTTTTATTAGCATACATCTCATAGGGTTAGGAGGACTAGATGGGTTAAGGCCTTTTAAATGCTCAGAATAGTGCATGGCATACAAAAAAAGCTCAACAGGTATTGTTTAGTTATTTTTTAGATGGGCCATCTACTATCTATTCATAATTGATTAGGGTGAGTAACTGCTTTTTAACATTATCTTATCAATAGAGGGTGCATGATATAAAATGAGAATCTTGGTGAAACAATAAACTTTAAAACCTAAAATTAGGATATTTTCAAAGATTTTCTTTCTTATCTGTGTTTCTTTGTGACTACGTTTAATATCAGGTTTCCTTATTATTTTTCTCTCATATATTAAACTTTAAAATATAAATTTCCTAAGAGAATATGCAAGTAATAGTAAGTATGTACATATGTGACATAAAGTATATACTACAAACTGGGTCATATCCCTCTTTTGCTTCTCAAAATCCTACCTAGACTTACAATCTTAACTCTAAACTCTTTTCAAGTAAACAAGTAGTCCAGGAATTTAATACAGGAGAGAAATTGTAGCTAAACTCATGTACTTCAAGATAAGGATATTGTGATTAGAAACTAAAGTGAATTCTTTGTGGATAAAAACATATATTACATTTTAAGGCATCACACAAGTGTAAAGTTAAATTTTTGGCATTTCCAGAAAACATCAAATGTGAACTTTATAATGAGTTAATATTTTTTTTCATGTACTTTCATTATCATTATTTTCAAATATAAGAGGATATTGTCACACTTGAGGATCCATTTAATGGGATGGCTTTAAATAAAAACAATTATAATCAATTACTACTTACGATGGTTTGAAGAATTTGTATTGGGACCTTTACAGTCTAGGCTGGGAGATTTACACAAATCCTCAGATCTCAGTCCTAGGTTTGAGAAGATATCAGGTATTTTGTGGGGATGACTAGCACTTAGAAACCCTAGATGATGGTTAGTCATCATTTAAAACCCAATGTAAATGTCACACCTAGTTATTTAACTTCCTAGGCAGAATATGGAATTTCATTTCCTGAGCTACTATAGTACTCTGTGAACACTTTCCTACTTATCTGAAGTGACTGCAATATGTTTCTTTGTTTTGCTTTCTCCATCTAGGTTATGATCACCTTATAGGTAGGATCTATATTTTATTTACCTTTGTACTCCAGTGCTTGACTGACTTTATGTATACAACAAGTACTAGCTGAATAGATTTAAGAAATCAATAAATTCTGGGGGAAATTATGGCCACAAATTCCTGTGCTATACAGGTAGGTTTTACTATTTAATCTCTTATATTGAGAAGATAAATGCATTAGACCCTTGTGGAACACTCTTCAGATTGTAACAGGGAATCCCCACTGAATTATCTACAAGTATCTACATTGAAGCCTCAGATTAAATCAAATTACTATACTGCAAGATTATATTTGTTGCAGGTTTAAAAGTTTAAAAAAAAACCAAACTACTTAATTATTTTTCTTCCTTTTAAGCATAAATGCATTTAATTTATCCTAAATTGTTTATAAAAATATATCAAATACCTAAAGGCTATACAATGGGTTGTGGGAAAAGTCATGACACATTTTTGCTTAGGCAAAGAGAAAAATACATCATGACTTTTCCAATGACCCAATAAATTCTTTAAAATTTAAACAGTACTATATTTTATTAGAGAAGATACCTGTGGAACAATATGGAATTTGATGTTTTAGACTATACTCTGAAGGGATTTATAGCCAACCAAACAAGAACCTAGTAAACTTTTTAAAAAAATAAAGTAATGAGTGATCAACCAATGGTTCATTTGGTGACTATAATTTAATCTTAAATGAAACATTTATTATTTACTTTAACATAAGTGTAAAATAGCCAAAAAAAATTCTGGGACATAAAAAAGGAAGAGTTGATATTCATTACTCCCTATAAATAACAGGTAGTCAATAAGTAACTATGGAAGAAAAAAATAAAAATAAAAATTGTATATTATCTCATGGGGCAAGGGTAACAGATGGCAGGTTTCCGAATTGCAGGATTACATCATAGTAGGACAGAAAAGCAAAAGTGTAAATATCTTCATTATATGATAGTTCAAAATACATCAGAGTAGTGTAATTGAGTTATATTAAAAATATTACTTTTCTATGATAAAATAAATGCACAGAAAATTACAAAGTAACATAAATATGGTTCTATTAGAATCATTATGGATGAAACTTTTTTTTTGAGGTGCTGATTTTATTCTGTTATTTTTGGTTATATACTCAAAAGAATTTCTGGGTGATATGGCAGTTCTATTTTTACTTTATTTAGGAATCTTCATACTGTTCTTTATATGGGTTGCATCAGGCTATATCCTCACTATTACTACACAAAGGTGTACTTTTCCCACACCCTCACCAACCCTTCTTATATCTTGTTTTTTTTTTTTATTTTTGTTTTTTGTTTGTTTGTTTGTTTTTTTCATAACAATTGTCTTAACAGAAGTGAGGCAATATTTCATTGTGGTTGTGATTTGAATTTCTCTGACGATTAGTAAGGTTTAAGTACATTTTTCTGTGTCCGTTTTCGTACATGATTACCAATAACCTGTAAGAAAATTAGACATGAGTAAGAAGGTATGTGGTGATTGCTCTTTTGGACCAAAGGTGGGAAGCATGTAGCTGTAGTGGACAAGTGAGGGAAGTAGATAGAAAGGGAGAGTTAAAAATTAGTTTCTTTCTTCTCAGTTCCCATTGATCAAGCCTGAACTAAACAGTAAGGATCCTGTCCTTTTCCAAATTCTAAGCTCCTCAGTGAAAATGATACATTTGGAAACTAGAAAGGGAGTACTTACTATGAAATTCATGCATTCTTGCAATAGGATCATAGGCTTTATATTTTAACTTTGGGCAAACTTATCTGCAAATGTTTAAGATATATCAATTTTACGTAATTGTGACCGGGTTACTTTTTTGGTCATGCATAGAAACACAAGAGTCAAATATAAAATAAAATCCTATGCATATGGTAAACCATAGGCCTATCTTTGCCTTAAGTACAGTATGTCCATCATATTTAAAATCCATTTACACTCATGTGTCAAGTTTATTTTGTAGCTTCTTAAAAAAATATAAAAACTGAGATGAGATTTTTCACAGAAAAGTCCATCTAAAGATTTTTTTAAAAATCCCTGTGAAATTAGGAAATGCTTTTATTTTAAACAAGTCCTGTTAACAGTACATGTCATTAAAAAAATACCCTTGAATTAATCCATTTGGGTAACATATAACCACAAGAAGTACACGTCATACTTAAATAATTATGAACCAAATGTTACCTACTGTTCTTGCTTAACTTTAGAAAATCCCAGATAACTTTTAATGTCTCATATTGATCAGAAATCACTTAGAAGCATATGATGGACATAGATCAGTTATAAAGATTCAAATCTCACAACCCAAAAAGCCTATGTAGG
>NW_006159659.1:1840260-1904089 GCF_000334495.1 Tupaia belangeri chinensis | reverse complement strand
ACTGAAATTCCCATGGCAGATATAAATTCTTATGTAAACATAAGAGAAGAACTCTTACCATAAGTTGGGGTGCTTTCTCGCCTTCCTTGACTGCTTGATCTTCCTTTTTCATATTCATAGCAATATAAGACAGTATCTTCTTCAACAATATTAAACCTCTTTCGATACTCCTGATCTAGAAATGAATTTGGAGATTCGGATCCCTTGTGCACTGGCTTGCCCACCATGTGTCCTCTAAGATCTTCACAAGGAAGGTTTCCTTTTTCATCCCTAATTTAAAGTTAAAGGAGAAAAAATGGAAGAAAGTGTTAGAATGGTTAAATGGTAAAAGATCTAAAATACTAATAATATCCTTCCCAAACAATATAGATCCTGATTTTCCCAAAGTTTCCTTGAGGTTTATAGGGCAATTTTTAAATGTTCTTATTTTACACACACACACAAATAATGCTGAGGCTTAGAGAGGTTAAATGACTTGCCTCAATGCCACACGCTAATAAATGACAGAGCTAGAAATGAGCCACATATCGAACTCCTGCTCCAGCCCATGTTTCACTGTTCCATGTCATACAGAGGAACTCATCTTAGCATGTAAATTGTCTTGCATGTTCAAGACAGTAAATATAACTCTAACGATGTTAAACCTTCTTGCTTTCTTCTGCCAGTTTTACTAACTTATTCTTGGTAAGATTGACACTGCTTTAAAACAAGGATATGTTTAACAACTATCACCGTTCTGTGGGGCAATATGGCTTTAGGAACCAAATTAGCACTATATAAACTAGTATTGTAAAAATTTCAAATAGCATGTTATTAATTTAAAATAAACCTTAAAATTTTCTTTTAGTATTCAAACACTGTTTCTCATTTAAGAGTAAGAAGATATATTCATAGCACTCATTCTAAATAGGTATATAGAAATTTTATTATATGGCAGCAATGTTTCTTGTGAAGAGAGGGTGGAGAAATCTTATAAAATGTAGAGTTTATTAACAAAATTTAGGGTAATGGCAAACTGATTGTTTTCTCTTTAGAATCCTATAGAAGAAAATAATTTATTTAATGTATTTCTCCAAAGCTATTATTCACACATAATAATAAAAGATTGGGCCCATAATTAGTGGTATTTTGATAGAAATATACCATTTTAGATTGGTTAAATTGAACCTTGTTTATTTGATAAAATGTTTCACAGATTAGCCATTATTTTTTTGTTAGAAAAGCTTGTCTTCTAGAACATGACTGTGAATGTAAATGCAACATTTCTTTATAGTTCCTCCTAGTTCTTTAATTGTTTCCAGTTACTTTAAGTGCTACAAATCAATGCTGTCAAATTAGAAGATAATTTAATTTTATCTTAAGTGCTAAGACTAAATCTTAAGTTTACAGAATAAACTGAATTATAAAAAGACAGATAAAAAGAACAATTTTTAAATTATGCTCTACTAAACCTTACAAAATGGCGATGAGCTTATCAAAGTAACATCAATTCCAAAACTGTCTTAGCTCGGCAAAACCCTGTATTTTTTTATAGAAATATTCTACATCTGTGTGCAAATGTTTAAATTAGGTTCACCTGGGACCAGCAGATAGTGTAATGATTACATCACTGGACTCCCATAGTCGACTGCAGTTCGAGTCCCAGACCTGTGGGCCTAAAACTCATGGTGGGTATGTGTGCATGTGTGCCTAAAATTCCAAGAGGAGAAGGGACTGTGGTGTGGCCATCCCTCCTGGGGGTGATTTCTCACTTTCTGTCTCTCTGGCAAGCGCACAAGCCCTACAGCAAAAAACATCTCTTAGAAAAATTAGGTTTGTCGGGACCAGCAGTTAGCGTAATGGCTATGTCGCTGGACTCCCACATAGTCAACCGTGGTTCACGTCCCGGACCCGGTGGCTTAAAACTCACGCTGGGCACGTGTGCGTGCGTGGTCAAGATCACGAGAGGAGAATGGAGGAGAAGGGACTGCGGTATGGCCATCTCCGCCCCCCCCCGGGGGGGGTGATTTCTCGCTTTCTGTCTCTCACCCCCCGGGGGGTGATTTCTTGCTTTCTGTCTCTCTCTGTCTCTCTCTTCTGGTGAGAGCACTCGCATAAACCACACCACCCCCAAAAAAAAAGAAAAGAAAAAAGAAAAAGAGCACTGCTTTAGTGGCCTTTATATTTATTGGCACACAATGGAGTTAATACGAAAAATTAGAACTTAGACTTCAATTGTTCAAAGACCTGCAAATTCTTCATTTTTATCATAGAAAAAGAAATATGGTTAAGTATAGAAATGTACTATGTATTTTGATAATAGAATTGTATATAGTCATGTAGTAAAACACCAGCCAAATTTAACTCATTTCACATACATAAATGTTTTCTCTTTTAGAGAATAAAGGCACTTTTTGCAATCATGTTTTCCTCTCCTGGAATGTGTTCAGAGAATTGTAATCACATGAAAAAATTGCACCTAACTTGAAAACTAATCCTACTATTTTTGAGTTTTTGCCTTTTGTAAGATGAGATGAGAAAGCTTTAATTCATTGCAATCCAAATTAAATATAAAATTTATATATTTTCACATACCACTAAAATGCCGATCTTGCAACTAAAAAGATTTTTTTTTTTTTAAAGAATGACCTATTTATTTGTTGTGCTTTTCAAGCTACCCAGTCCAGGACTTGAACTTGAATTGTAGTTGGCCATGTGGGAGTCCAGAACTATAAAAACCATTTCACCTCCAGGCCCCATTCAAATTTTTTAATGTGAGGGAAAGAAATTTTCAGAGGTCAGCAGGTAGTAAAGTGGTTAAGACATTGTACTTCCACAAGGTTGACTGTGGTTTGAGTCCCAGACCTGGCGGTTTGAAAATTATGCCAGGCACCTGTGCCTGTGTGCTCAAAATCCTGAGAGGAGAATAGAGGAGAAGGGATTGTGGCATGGCCATCCCTCCTGGGGGGTGATTTCTCACTTCCTCTCTCTCTGTTTCTGTCTCTCTCTGGCGAGCCTACAGGGCCAATGGCAAAACCCAAAAACAAACAAAAATTCCCAAAATGTACAGAATGGTGAAATTAGGTCAATCACATCCATTCTAAAACTAACAAAATGGAAGAAAATAAGTGCCAAGGTTGTATCTATGAAAAGAATGACAACTGAAAAAATTTTATGACTATTGCTTTAAGTCAAATCAGAAAATGAATATAATTTATATTTGTCTGTGGCTTAAAGGGGCTCTAATCCATGGGTTGTTTTGACCAATACCTAAAATTATTGAATAAAAGGGTAATCATTTGACTCAAAATGTATGTAGAATATTCTGTTAAAGTATATAGTAACAAACTAAAAATAAATTAAAATGAGATTGTAAGCAGTAATTATAAAATTTACCTGAAACTCTATGGTGCTTTCAAGTAACCCAAACAAATGTACTATTACATTGACATTTCAACCCTTTATATTCTCTAGTGTTTTAAAATACATGCTCAAGCTTCTTATTGCTTTCAATATATTGCCTTAATATCTTCACCACATTCAGAAGACAGAACTAGAAAATTTTTCTCTTTTGTCCTCTTAAGCATATTTTAAGTACTTTCTGTCTAGGAGATACTTCATTTATACCAAGTTATTCCCTATCCAAGAGAAAAGGAAAGAACATTTAAAAACTGCAGAGATTTGATAAAAATAATAATTATCTGTACATGCAGTCCTCTGAAGAATAAGGACTCTTAATAATTTGCAATGAGGTAAAAATCTTACCAATTAAAATCAAGACAAACAATAAAAGAGTTGTTTCTTATTTGGAACACACATACTTTCATCATTCCTTGTGTAAGAGTATGCGGAATGCCTGACAGTGTCTTAACAGAATAAAAATGCAACTTATGTTTAACTAGGACATTGGATGGATTTGTGTATCTGATCACAAACGGAACATAAGGCTGTTAAGTAACATATTAGAAATATTTATGAAATGTCAGCATAGTAAATTATATCTTCTTACAAACTGTTTTTACAGTACACTTAATATTCCAAATAAACTAAAATGTATATAAAATTGACTATAGCTTAATTACAAGATAACAAAATGCTACTTGCAGGTGCACTGTATTGCCATGTAGCCTTTAGATCATATAATGTCAGCATCATCGTATTTAATAGAATAAATATTTCTGGAACTCTAGGTGTACTACAATAAAGGATAATGAAATTAAACACAAGGAATTCAGTTCTTTTATATAGTGAAGAAATTTACTACTAAATATGGCTTGAAAACAAGAATTGACTGTAGAACTAACAAAAACGGAATCAAATTCTTTGTGATGGGTATTAACTATCCTCTTATAGGGCTGGCTCTTTTCCATAATTTTTGTATTCCACAAGGTTGGATATTAGAATGCATTTGGACAGAATATATTATGGTACAAAGCTCTAATCTTTCACACCTACCAGGAATTTCAGATAAGAACCTGGAAATAAAATGAAGATACAGCCTTTAGAAATATGGAAAAGAGACTTTATAGAGTATTCATTCTCTTGTCAACTTGCTATTTCCTGAAAAAATCATTAATGAACAGTAATGAATGAATAGATGTAAAAGTATTAGAAAAGAACACTCTCTATCATTATCATCAAAAATTTTCCCTCATCACCTACGATTAAGAAAGCATAAAAGCTATCTGTAACTTTCTTTTTTAAAAAGATGTATGAAATGTATGGCCAGCAGGTGTGGTGGTGGTGAAGGTGCTAGACTCTCACATCGCTGACTGCTGTTTGAGTCCTGGACCCAGTGGCTAGAAAATCATACCAGGCATGTGTGTGTGCATTTTCCCGGAGGAGAATGGCTTGAGGTGTGTTCATTCCCCCTAGGTGGTGATTTCTCATTGCCTCCCCTTCTCTCTGGGGAGTATACATGCCCTATGGCAAAAACCTAAGACAAACAAAAGAAAGTATGAAATGCTTTGAAGTAACTTAAGATTTCTTGGGGGCTTCTTAGCTAGAGAACTTCACTTATTTTTTTTTTTTACTTATTAAAATAATCTTGTTATTTAATAATATTTTACTATTCTTTCATATTATATGGGCAAAGGATGTAAGATACTTAATGCATAATAAATGTTTAATAATTTAGGTACTGCTATTATAACATTATCGACCAAAGTATATTCGGTGTAATGAAGATGATCTTCCAAAAGCTACACAGAATTCCTAACTGAGAAAATATTCAAAGTGTTCCTCAAGAATTGACTTCACAGTTTATATGCAATTAGGTTAGTCTTTAGCTAGTGGCTGCCTAGAAACAAGATGATGATTAGTTTTATACCTGGGAATATATGGTTCTGCAGGAGGAGGCGGAATGTAGAGATCCTGAAGAGCAGAACTGTCTCTTTTGGTGGGTGTACTGATGGTGCTGGAAGGCGTGGCAACGCTGCTTGTGGGACTTCTAGGTATAAGAGGCTGGTTAAAATGAAAAAGAAAATACATACGCACACAAACAACACACAAAACAACAACAACAACAACGACAACAATGACACATAGTTATCATTTTAAAAATATCTATGTCTGTAAGTTTTTGAACTTGGCTGAAATCAAGAAGCATGTTATTTAGCACATGGTTCTGCCTTTGGATCTCTAAAAACAAATAATATATTAGAGGTTTCCATTTAGTTCTCAACTCACCTTATTCTATAGCCTAGCCACCTAAAAGTTATTTGTAAGGTAAAAATAACATGCAGTGTTTCTTAACAGGAAGGTTCATTTTGTAGTCACAAACTTATTTAGATTAAATTAACTTTGTCAGAATCCCACCATTGAAAGAAAAATAATAAAAAGTAACTCTAGCTCACTCATATCCTGGCTGATATATGAAAAAGGATTCAGATATCTCTAGAAAAGACAAACTGTATTCTTAGGTAAGTAGGATGTCATAGATTCTTAGAAAAGTTTACAAAAATGAAGTATGAAGGTCAATAGGAGAGTTGTGGTTTTTTGTGTTGTTTGTTTTTTTAGGAAAATAATTTTTTTTTCTGTCAATAGAAACATAGCTAACTGTCTTGTCAATGCCATTTTATGATACATCTTCACAATTATAGTGATTAATGTGATACAATTATTTCATCTCTCATATTTACACACATTTATCTATTGTTTAAAATAATTGTAGTTGTATTTATATAACTCTCATCTTCATGTCTGTATTTAAGTATTTAAGTATCAAATAGGGATTTTTTAAAAGCTAATATACTGAGTTAAGCTATACATCAGTACTCCCTATTCCAAGCTTTATAGCATTTGAAAATAATCTTGTGGTTCGAGAATTTTTCCAAAAGTAAAACTAAAATTCATAAATTTTTGTGTTTACCTTACATATATTACTGATTAGCTATGCATACAATTAACATATTAAAAATAAGTTTAGTGTAAGTGCAGACATAAAAATAATGATCACAAAATGAACTGTATCTTCACATGACAAGATGTTGCCATTTTAGCCCATATGAAAACACTTTCAGGATATTTCTATAGACCCACAATTCTATAAATTTAACACACATTTCTGTATACTCAAAAAATGGCAAATTACAATTATTTTAGATTGTGACAATATTTTTGTACAGATAAACAATTTTTTTTTCATAAAACCAAGCAAATAACTACAATGGAAGATACAATGTATATCACTGGGGTATGCTACATAGTTTAGGGCTCAGTCCTTGGTTTTGACCTTCCTTATTACACGGCTCACCTTAATAGCTTGAAATCACACATCCTGCCAAAATGACGGTTAAGTTTTAATCTATGTGAAATAGAAATTAAAGAAAGAGAGAGAGAAGGAAAAAAGGAATGATAATGTATTTTGGGACTTTATATTATTGCATCTCATATGATGTAAAAAAAAGAGGCTTTATTTACAACATTAACCAAGGAATTTTAAGATATTATGAAAGTACACAGTAGAGACTATTATGTTTAACTGTGCTTCTTTTGGAATATTGATAGTATCCAATTAAACCATGCCTGTCTTTTAGAAACAAAACTCTTGGCAGTGGGATATCCTTAGATTATACAGGTAATTAGATGAATCACCTATAATGATGAACACCATGAAGCCCAAGGAAATAAAGAACTATATTGGAAGGATGTATTTCATGTCTCTATAACAGATCTTTGAATGACTGATTCAAATATATGTATATATTGGGTTGTCAGAAAAGTCATGATGTATTTTTTTTCTCTGCAAAAAATCTGTCATGACTTTTCCAACGACCCAATATATATATGTGTGTGTGTATACATATATATATATGTATATATGTATACACACACACACACACACACACACATATATATATACTCTGTACTATAACTGTTTATAATTGTTTTCTTCTTTATCAGGATATCTTGGTTTGAAGTACAATGCATAAACAATACACCTGACCAAATTTTCACCAAAATAGAAGTGTAGTTAAGAAAACATTCACTATGTAGTATATTATTTTTTAATATTTTTAAACAGATATACTGTGAGAGAAAAACTAATATTCAGTATGCTTTTTAAATGGTCTAATACTCCTTTTAGTTAAAAATATCCTAACACTACAAGTGAACTTAAAACCAAATTCTAAAAATATAAGCTTTGAAAAATCTTAATTGAGGCCAGCAGGTGGCATGCTGGGTCCCAATATGGTTGACTTCATGGTTTGAGTCCCAGACATGGCACCTTGAAAATTGAAAACATTGGGCATGTGTGCATGTATGCCCAAAATCCTGAGAGAAGAATGAAGGGAAAGGGACTGCAGCATGGCCATCTGCCCCAGGGGGTGATTTCTCATTCTCCCTCTCTTTCTCTCTCTCTCTCTTTTGTGCTCACACATGCCCTATGATAAAAAAAAATCTAACAAATTTTATTGTCTTTTCTCTCTCTCCTTTTTAGAGTCACTAGTTATATTTTGAGGATTTCTCTCCTTTACTTTTATATTTTACGTAACTAAAGATAAAAGTTCTTGGTTCTTATCTACCCCTTCCCTCCTCAAACAAAAAGAAAGGAAAGAAGGAAAAAAGAAGCAGTTAAATGGTTCCACATTATTTTAAATAATCCTGAAGTGTGAGGTAAGCAGGAAGAATCTAGCTTATTCTGTTTGGATCAGTACTAGGATTGTCTGCCTAGAATACTGCAACTTTCTTCTTTTAAGATATTTAAATATTCATTGTCACCTTCCCTTCAGATTGCTATTTCTCTAGGTATTTATCTGCAGTAAGGAGTCGTTATTAGTGTTATCAGTTAATGTAATCATACAGCCTAGCAAATACATGAAGGAAAAGACTCAAATATGTTTGAACAGATAACAGATTTAATTATACCAATCTAAGTCAATTAATTGAACTGGTTAAAGACAACAACGTGTTCTTTCAGATGAAAAAAAAGAATCATGTTTATAAATTTGATTGGCTAATTATTTTACTTACTAGCAAATCATAAAAAAAAATTCAACTCATTTATCATGCAGATATCACTTATCTGTATGCCTCCCAACAAGTAAAATTCATAGTAAATATTCAACATAGTATATTTCTGTCTACTAATTGTACTATTTGTTAATCTGATTCAAAACATTCTTTTTGAGAATCACATTTAAAAAAAAAACAAAAACCTTAACATTGGGACTAGCAGATGGCATAATGGTTATGTTGCTGGACTCCCACATGGCCAACGATGGTTCAAGTCCCAAATCTGGTGATTTGAAATTCATGACAGGCATGCATGCATGTGTGCCCAAAATCCCAAAAGGAGAATGGAGAAGAAAGGATTGCAGCATGGCTGTCCTCCTCCCGTGGTGTGTGTGTGTGTGTGTGTGTGTGTGTGTGTGTGTGTGATTTCTCACTTTCTGTTTCTCTGCCTCTTTTTGCATCTCTGGTGAACACATGTGCCCTATAGCACGAATCTCTCTAAAAACAAAAAAAAACAAAAAAAACAAAAATCTTAATATTAAGAAATGAAAAATAAAATATGGGCAAGGAGAAGCTTCACAGGAAAATGGAAATAGCTATAACCCAAAAGGAGGACTTTTTCACAAAATCTTTAAATATAATCTAACTTTGGACTAAAACTGAAAGAGTGCAAGATTAAATGACTAGAAGAATGAAAAAGGCATTAAAGAACATTAGAAAGGTAAAATTTTACTACATCAAGGGCAGAATAAATGATTCAATTACCTGAAATTTTCAGTTATAAAGTTATAGTTGTAATAAGTGACATTAAAAAATATACCCACCACTGTTGACCATTTAAGCATGTGAAAATATATAAAAGAAATAAATTTGGCTTCCCCTAAACACAAAAAATGGAGTTTTCTCAGAATATAATTCAAATTTTAATAGGCATATTCCTTTGATTGAAAAAAATCTAAATATTAGAGTATAATAAGGTAAAAAGATAGCATCTACTACTATCCTGGTAATATTAACCTTTTTGTTCATGTGTTCATAACATTATAAAAAAAAGGAGTTACCATTGCACTATAAATAACTTCCATTAAAATAATAAAAATAATGAGTAATATTCTTTTACCATTCTGATCTTCTGTTATATTGGTAAAATTTGCATGAGAAGAATATTAGAAACCATCAACACTTATAAATAAAATACAGAAGTATTACTTTAGGATTTCATCGTGTTGTTCTGGTAAACATGAAGCTTCAGTATAAGTTGGCATACTTTGGTATACAATCAAGTATGACTTTTCCAGAAAGGACTTGTCATACATTTAATGTTCATTTCTAAACAGATTTATGGGGAACTGGAAAGCATCTCTTAAGATGTCTAAATTCTAAATGAAATGATCATACACATATTTTCAAACATACATTTATAACCTTAGGTCAATTAATAACTTACTCTTGCCAAGAGGACTCATAAATCTAGTAAAACTTACACATACATTTTTCATTGCATCAGTATGAGCTATATAAGTACTTTAAAACTGCACCCTAAAATATGCTGTAGCACAAATCCTCCTTGGAATCATGAGTGATAACTATGGCAATAACATTCTACTCATCCAGTATAAATGTCATTGGAAAATTGTGACTGTCACAAAATAAAATTTTTAGCTTTTGTAAAAGATCACTGAAATTACACTTTAAATCCTCTGATGGCTCAGGTCTTTTGTGCACCTCAGTTCCAATATCTCTAAGGTAACTGAGCACATCTTGAAGGTATTGGTGTGCCACCAAAACCCCTATGGTTTTAAAGATAATGAAAAACAAACTTCTATACTTAAGAAACTACATTTGCTGGTGAGGTTGTACTTGAAACATTTTACATCATAACATCTCTTGGCAAGCACATCTTAATTATTTGTTCTTCTACCTAGACATCACATAGCTTTTGATAGAGCTATAAGTCTTGAATGAAACCAATGATAGGAAAATAGCCCCAATGTTAAAGATTAAGACAGTGTACTATGCATTATGTAGTTAGCTCTAAAATTCAGTAATGCTAAGATTACACAGAGCTTGCTTTTGCATTCCAGGGGGAAAATATAATAGCTCTAAAATTCAGTAATGCTAAGATTACAGAGAGCTTGCTTTTGCCTTTCAGGGGGAAAATATACACTGAAATACAAATGATTGGGTTAAGTATAAATTCTGGCCATTTATTTTATCCACTCTTGGGAATAAGCACAGACTCAAATGGATCACAATACCCCAATATTCTAGTACAGAACATTCACACAAGTCCCTACTCAGTTCAAACACGTTATAATTCCCAACCCTAGTACCAGAAGATTGTTTTATGTTAACTACTCTCTTACTCATCTAAACTGATGCTCCAGAGAAAATGTATTCTGGGTTTGGGGAGGCAAGAATTTATATACAATATTGATTATATTTCTTGATCATGTCAAGAATGTTAGATCAAATTTTGGAAATTATTGGGGATACATTTCCCTAGTTTTTCTTAAGTAGTATATTATTTGGAAATAACCTAAACAAAGGAAATATACATATTCCTAATTTTAAGTAGTAAATTATTTTCTTAAGTAGTAAATTATTTGAAAAGAACTTAAAGGAAATAAACATATTTAAAATTCTCAGCTTTTTTAGAATCCAAATTATAAATATGAAAGTTTTGAGACTTAAAAAAATAAGTACGTAATTTTTCCTTCCCTGTCAGACTACCAAAACATTTAATACTTTTTCTGACCAAAAAAGTTAATATGTAAATGTGTGTGCATAAAAATATTTATGTATTTACACTGTCTATAACTAATAGAGATCTCAGAGTCAAACTATGATTTTTTTCCCACTGAATGATCAAATTTTGCATATTGTATTGAGGCTAACACAAGTGTCTTTAATCTTGTGCTGCCTAGTCTTATAAGCATAATTAAACTGTAAGATTAAAACAGAACTTCCATTTTTTTCAAATTGCAGTGTGTGTCATTTTTATGGTACTAACTAATATAGGTGCATTATAGATGATTATTTGTAGCCAGTGTTAACATTCTGAAAGAATCTGGCTCAAAAACACACATGTGACTTAGATCCTTAAACTGATTTTCTCAACACTCGTGAACTAAAATTTGATGTGACAATTGCTTGCAGCTATTTACTAATTTGAGCATGTAAAACATACAATTGTTCTTGCCTCCCAGTCAACACAATTACATTTTTAGTTAGAAATTTGCTTTCTTCTCTAGTGTCATACCTAATATGAGTTCCTGTCCTCTTCAAAACATGCTTTTAAAATAAAGCTCTCAGAAACATAAAAACATTATGTCACTAAATTTTTAGTTACAATGACCTGTAACTGGGATATTGAAATAATTTTTGTTACTTCAGTTGTTTTGATTCTTGTGGAATGACTAACCATTCATATCTTTATGTAATTGAAACCTAACACAATAGGGTTTTCCAGTCATTATGTCTGGTGATAGAAGAAACAAGCTACTATGGCTATAATCTTTCTTTTTCTATACAAAGTTATTTAAATATTCCATAAAATAGCATCAAGGCAATGCTAAACAATAAAATTTAAATAGAAAAGCACCAAATCACAGTATCACACAAGTTACCATGGCATCGCTATGGTATT
The DNA here is from genome assembly GCF_000334495.1 of Tupaia belangeri chinensis. Classification (NCBI taxonomy): domain Eukaryota; kingdom Metazoa; phylum Chordata; class Mammalia; order Scandentia; family Tupaiidae; genus Tupaia; species Tupaia belangeri. The sequence continues at coordinate 1,892,004 of NW_006159659.1, read as the reverse complement.
TATGGATTAGAATATAGTTTAGGAACATAACTCTAACAATATACAGCTTATTTTATATAGAAATGTCTTGAACAATATCTAAATAAATATGTTGAAATCCAGTACTGATTTTATTGATCACTTCTGGGATTCATTGTCACAAAAAAAAAAAGCTGGATTCTTAAATGTTTTTAAGAATCATTGATTCCCAGTGATGACTTCAAGGAACATTCTTTGCAGTGTCCAGCTAATTCTCCCATACATCTCTTGTAAGAAGAAAATGACATCACCCATATGTGCTTGTGACCTACACCTACTAATTTAAAATCACAAAATCTAAAAATGTATCTTGAGGTTTAACCACAGTTCCCTGGAATTTTTTCATTGAGTTTGGAGAATCTGACCATAAGCAATCACCATGCTTACCCAAATCTAGGATATTAGTAGAAGGTGTCACTAAGAAGATGTTTTGAAAATGAGCTCTTGGAAGGCAAGGAATCCCTGGTTTACTTTCTTAGAAAAAAAAAAATTCTGAGACAAGACATCTGTGCTACTTATAAAAGGGAACAGGTGACAACAGAATTCAATCTTCCAGATATGATATCTGCATATAATATTTGACCAAGGGATCTTTAAATCCCTCAGTTCTATCACAAATGTTTGAGAACTCAGGAATTTATCAAAAGAGCTGTCAAGTTTCATGAAATGTACTAATGAAATTGCCCTCTGAGCATAAAGTTGAATTGTATGTTTTTGTTTATTAGGTTATAATTTAATAATTGAGTTTCAAAAAACACACAAATCAAAATTCATCATTGCAGTTAATTAATATTGGAAATTACTATCATTTTAAATATTTTTAGAAATAGAACTGCTTTCATTGAAGCATAGTATTCCTTAATAGTCTTTTATCTCGGGACAAATAAAGTTATGTTTTATTTTTGTACATGCAAATTATTTCCTTATTAATTTAAAGGATCATTATTATTATTTTTGGAGAGGTTTTTGCTGTAGGGCGCGTGTGCTTGCCAGAAAGACAGAGAGAGAGAGAGAGAGAGAGAGAGACAGAAAGCGAGAAATCACCTCCCGGGGGGATGGCCATGCCGCAATCCCTTCTCCTCCAGTCTCCTCTCGGGATCTTGGGCACGCATGCACATGCACCTGGCGTGAGTTTTAAGCCACCAGGTCTGGGACTTGAACTGTGGTCGGCTACATGGGAGTCCAGCAACATAGGCATTACGCTAACTGCTGGTCCCAAGAATCATTATTCTTTATGTTGGGATAAATTTTTTAAAAGATGCATGGATTAGTGTCAACCTTGATATTACACAAATGTTGCTATTAAGCCTGATACAGCATAAGAAAAAGATGAAATGAACATAATGAGTTAAACAAATGCCACAGATTTTTTTTGTATCCTCTATTTTAAATAATTACTAGTATACTACTGGCATACTCTACATAAAAATAATAATCTAATGTCTAATTCTTCAAGTTTGAATCCTGAAGACTTACATTTGGGTAAGTTTATGGGCATATAGCTCCAATGTATTTTTGCACATACCAAAAGCAAGAACACAATAAGAATGAAACTTGTGTCTACATAGAGGATTGTTACTATATTCAGCAATTATAGTTTACATCTGAGGTCATTGTCTAGGCACTAGAAAGAAAATTGGACCACAGTTAAAGTCACAAAAGACTCCAAAACTGTCTTCAAAACCTTCTCACCCAACATTTCTTTGACTTTCTCTCCTACAGAGGCAGTCTACCTTTAGTTTTTAAATCCTAGTCTCCTCAAATTTTGTCCATTTTTGATTGTACTGAAATATGTGTTCTATAAGAATTCTGACCAGGGAACCAGCAGTTGACGTAATGGCTATGTCGCTGGACTCCCACGTAGTCGACCACGGTTTGTGTCCCAGACCCAGTGGCTTAAAACTCACGCCGGGTGCATGTGTGTGCGTGCCCAAGATCCTGAGAGGAGAATGGAGGAGAAGGGATTGAGGCGTGACCATCCCCCTGGGGGGTGATTTCTCGCTTTCTCTCTCTATGCCTCTCTCTGTCTGGCGAGCGCATGCACCCTATAGCAAAAACCTTTCCAAAGAATAAAAAATAAAAAATAAATAAATAAATAAATAATTCTGACCAAATGGTTTCCATTACACTTCTGGGTGCTTTTGCATTAGCACAGGACAAAGTCTTCAGAAAGAACTTGGTAATGGTACAATTTTAGGTCTTTAAAATCGGTTGGGGGGGATTTGATAGTGGTGGTGGTGGGTGTGTTTGAGGACTTATCCATTGCCTTTACTCCCAAGACTTTAACACAATTAGGAACTAATTAAAATTAATACTCTCCTTATGCTCTATAATAAGTCAACCACTCAAGTTATTTTCAAAGAAATTAGAAGCAATTTTTCTCTCTGATAGTATTGTTTATCTATAAGTGGCTGACCTTGGCCAATTCATTTTAGGTGAACCAAATTCAGCTGCTATAACAAAGTTACGAAAATGTGGATATAGAAAAGCACTTATGTAAATACTAATTTTATTTTTTTTTCAGATTTCAGCATTCTGGAAAAATAATTTTATAAATACAGTAGCTAAGTAGTAAGGAATAAATATAATTAGTGATTTGATGAGGCACATTTCCTGACATTTAGGAATTAATCTAGAAATAGTACCTTAAAATCTTAAAAATCTATTGCAATTATACAGTAAGTAATGATGTGAGGTAATTAAAAAAATTAAAATCTTGGGCCACCTGATGGTATGATTAAGGAGGCTGGATCCCACTTGACTGGCTGCACAGCTCGAGTCCTGGACCCTGGAGGCTTGAAAAACATGTCAGGTGTGTGTGTGTGTGAGTGTGTGTGTGTGTGTGTGTGTGTGTGTGTGTGTATGTACGCACCCAAAAGTTCCTAAAAAAAAATTGGATGAGGGGAGATTGTGATGTGACCATCCCCTATGGAGAATGCTTTCTCACTTCCTTTGTCTCTCTCCCTCAAGCACACATGCTCTCTGACAAATTAAAACAAGCAAGCAAGCAAGCCTTTGTTCTCTAGCTTTGAGTATACCCATCACATACATGTGTTAAAAAAAAAAGGTAGTCTTTCAACTACTTCAAGATTTTACATAAATGAAGTTCTTAATTGGTTACTATGATTACTAACTCTTTACTTCAGCACTTCAGCTTGTGCTTATGGAAAAGATTCTAACGGGAACAAGTGATCAATTCTTTTGCTAAAGATATTCCCTCAAACTGAGTGCATGGATCAATAGGAGACTAGGGTATTCATGGTGTTCAATGTGAAATATGGAGGACTAGATAAGAGTTATAAATTTATGTATGTACAAAGAAAACATAATGGTGGAAAGTGTGGGCTTTGGTCAATCAGCAGCATGGTGGTTAAGGTGACCTGAATCTCATATGGCTGACTGTGTTGTCTGAGTCCTGGACCCTGTGGCTTGAAAACACACTGGGTGTGTGTGCACCCAAATTCCTGAAAGGAGACTAGAGAAGGGATTGCAGTGTGTTCCCCTTGGGGAGTGCTTTCTCACTTTTCCTCTTTTTCTCTAAGGGAAGAGCACATGCCTTATAGCAAGTTAAAAAAAAAAGAAAAGAAAAGAAAAGAAAAGAAAAGAAAAGAAAAGAAAAGAAAAGAAAAGAAAAGAAAAGAAAAGAAACGATGAGTCTCTTCTTTAGGGTTCCTACCTCCTTAGACTTGAAAGAAGAATCTTTGGAAAAGAAATGTCAATAGGAAACTAGAGGATAAATAACAACTTACAATGCAGTGAGAAAAAAATGATGTGATGAGAAAGTGACCTGCTCTTTTATGGCATAGTTACATTGTTAATGAGGCAAACATTGACCTCTAAACTTTAATGATCATCAAATATCTTTGATAATAAACATATACTACAAGCCAAGTCAAATACATTTGGACATATTAATACAGTTTTACATTTGAAAAATAGATTCACATTAAAATTTTAGACTTTACTGTCAAAACATTTTATGTATTTTTGTATGACTTAAGAATAATGCCAACTTTGAGGCCAATAGGTAGTTAATTTTAAAAAATGAGAAATCATAATATATAAGACCATTCAGGTGTAATGGATTTTACTTATTAAAAATAATCTATGAATGGTAATATGTACTTATATAGAGCTTAGTAACAATTTCACATAGCAGTGACAATAAATTTCATATATTGATTTTATTTTAATGTAAAATAATGAGCATTGTTCTAGTTCAAAGGGCAAATTTAATTTTTTGAAAAATTAGTCATGTATGAAAAGGTAATAGTTTTTATTTTTAAAGTAAAGGCTTTAGGAAGGGCAACAATTTCTATATTCTATATTTAAAGATTTTATCCTGATTTAAATGGAAGAAAATATATTACTTTCTTAACTTCTTTCAATTTCGTTTATCAAAATCCAGTGATATTTTGAGTATGTTTTATGCTGAAGAAAAATGCAAAGTCCTAATATAGCAACCTCCCTATTTTGCCACCCTACAAGGTGGAAAAGAGAAAAATGATCAGTTAGGAAGAGTGTACTAGGTACATTTTAAGTAGTGTAAAACTTAATTTTCCTACTGTTTATAAGTTATGATTACCATCTTATGATGTGATTTCAAAGAATTCTGTAAACTAGCGAGTAGCTTCTTCCAGAAGTATATTCAAGTATAACTTATAAAATAAAAGAATATATCACAAAAATGAAACCTCTTATTTTCACTTCTATCCATATTTTGATATGAAATAAATTGTGGTTTGGGGATTTATTCTTAAAATGTTTACAAATTAAGGCAGAGTTCTTTATTATTTGAGTTTTGCTGTCTGAGTTCATCACAATTAAGCCTATTAGGATAAGCTGTGAAGAGATCATTCCACAAACAAATTTTCAAAAGCATACAAGATTAATCCATATGCTGCTGAGATGAGGCACAATAAAGAAGCATTACTGAGATAATCTATGGCTAAAATGATGGTGTATGACTTATGATTAAGCTTCATTACCTGCAGAGCAAGGGGCTTCCATCTCATATTTTTCAGTAAAGGTGGTGCTGAGGTAAGCATGCTCTGAGGTCGCTTTTTCAAAGTTAAGATAACACCACTCGGGTCCTCTCGTAGTGCATTCACCAAATTTTTCAACTGCCACCCCACCTGGTAACCAGCAAAATCATTACAATAAAATTGAGGTACAATATTCAAAGATTTAATGTTTTCCCCCTTTAATAAGATTAGTAAAAAAAAAAATCACATAATAGGTGTACCATCCTATCAATTTTCAGAAAATATATATTCAAGAAAGAAAATTTGTCTTTGAATTGATTAACAATGTTATTGCACTAAAGTCCATATCATTATGTGACAACATAATGGACATTTACTATGTTGATGGAAACTAAAATGGTATTCTATTGATGGAGTAACTTAGAATTTTAAAAAATTAAATCACCATTAATGTTGCTCAACTACTAGGTCTAGATCCAAGATCTGTTTACAAGTAAAATTTAGAAATCCACATGGCTGAAAAGAATGATTTGGCAAAGTTCTGAGCTTAAAAACTATACTACATGCTTTCTCATCACCATCTTTTGGAGCTATGTAGTACAAGGGTCTCTAAAGTAGACTGATATCATACTACTAATAGCTGGTACTGATGTATCAAGGCAATGTTCAGAGGCATGGACAACAGTGCCAGTAAAGTAATAAGCCTTTTACCATGCTACGAAGATAGAATGAAAAAAATGACAAGGCAATGCTACTCCAATGCAGTAACTATCAGATGTGTTTTCCAAACAATCCTATATACTTAAAATATAGTGTGGTAAATTTAATGAAGCTTATCTTTTTGAATATCACCTCAAAACATATTGAATAATTAAAGCAAAGTACTTGATTAATGTGTTGAACCTGGCTAAACTGTTATCCATATTATTTCACTCATCATCCTTTTAAAATTCTAAACAATGTGTAGAATAATTGTTAATTTGAATTCGAAATGGACTAGTGACACAGTATCAGGTAACTGATAATCCTAGAACTATTCTTTAGGAAACACATTAAAAATAACTTATTCCAAAGATCGTTTAAAAAATACATTTTACATGTAAAAGAAAAATAACTTTTTATCTCAATTCTAATGGGCTGTAATTTCCCAGTATATGTTATTTAAATACAATGGTTCAAAATTTATCTTGTATTGCAGGCAGGATTTAGCAAAATGATTTGAACAGTGATCTAGTTTCTTCCTAGGAGTCCAAGTGAGAAAGAATGGATGCCTTTGGTCTGCTATTCATTGTGTTTTGCCTGGAAGATAGTGCTCAGATTGAAGAGAACGAGCACTTCCATCCGAAGAAGCACAGATCCTCTAGAAACTATGAGGAAGTAATGTGGAATGCAGCCACTGTAGGATAATGGATTGTAACCTCCACTTTAGCTGAACTGAGTGATGGTAAAGAAAAAAAGGACAAAAAGAAATGAGATGTTACAATGCTTAAAACCTCAGGGGTCTCAGATATGAATCAAAATGATCATTATTATACTTGGCTAACATGAATAAGAGGCTGCCAGCTTTTTAAAAAAATCATATTAATGTGGATCAACTACACTGATGGAACTTGTCAAATGCTTCTCATTATATATAAGTGGGGGTTATTAAGTGCCCAAAGGTATATTACATTGATTCTGATTACTCTGATAGCTAAGGAGTGTCCCTACAGTCATTTCTACAGTGAAAAACCAAAGCAATGCTCTAAGTTAAAATCTAAGTGTCCATTTTGCCAAAAAAATGTAAGAGCAGATTATGCGTTATACGTTTGGAGGGAGAAAACATACTGTTTATGCAATGACTTTATGAACAACTTATTAATGATAACCATATTTTATTATTAATTTTATTCAAATAATTGCTAGATATACTAAAGCAGTCAATGTGACAGCTATTATCATTCTTCAGCATGTTTATTCTCAACACATTGAATTCTATCCGCCAGTTTCTTCCCATTTTATGGTGATATAATCATTGTGACTAGTTGAGGTTTTAAAGTTAGATGGTATTTTCCTATGAAATGTTCACTGCAATTTGATTCATACTCTTTGTCCACACTTTATATGTACTCTTTTGAGTAAGTTTTCAGTGAGAAAGTGGAAACATTTTTTTTTGTGGGAAAGTTAATTTGGGTGGATTTCAAATTTATAGCTGTATGTTATTTAGTGGCAGAAAATTTGGGAATGATTTTACTAATTTCTAATCAGTCTTTCAGCTATCATTGACATAACCTTAGCAGTGTTATAAACAAAAGCAAACAAATATACAAGATTCATATGTATCAAGAGTATGTATCTTTGGCTCTCAAATTTTATTTCTGCTACCATAAGGAAATGATTAGATAAAAACACAAAGATAAATGTGCAACATATGTATTACAGTAGTCTTTAAACAAACTAAAACTAGTATATTATGTAAATGTCCACTAGTAAGAAATATGAAAACTGTTGTGCAGAAAAAGTTCTAAAATAGCAAACATAATTCAATTCTACTTTTGTTAAAAAATATACATAGATATAGAAAATACAGAAAGATATACAACACCATTAATGGTGGTTACATTAAAGGGGAACAAGGACTACATTATATATTTTCTTCTTGGTAACTTTCATCTCCTGAACTTCTGGCAATAAGCATGAATTGTTTTTATAAACAACAAATCATATGAACCTAGTTAATGAATAGTAATATGGCAATTAGAAGACTGTAAATTTTATGAATGACCTAATTGAGACTATTTAATACCGATGGAATATTTCCACAAAAAAGACAGAACCAGCAAGGCAACAGTATTTAAAACACTGAAAAACAGTGATGGGGAAATCAAATATTCTTTATTTAATACCGATGGAATATTTCCACAAAAACCACAGAACCAGCAAGGCAACAGTATTTAAAACACTGAAAAACAGTGATGGGGAAATCAAATATTCTTTGTGCAGATTTAATCAATTTTAGGCAATTAGCAAATGAAAACACAATTTTGTTCCCTCAGAACTACATCATTAACTAATTTTTGATTAAATGAATGGTCTCAGTAGATATTCCACTTAAGGATTTAGTCTCATTCATAAATCACTTAATTAGAATGAAACCAGCTGAGTAATTCACAGCCTATGTGTAATGCTTTTCACAAATAACATAGGTAAGTTCTATCTATTATCAGTCCCATCCTAGTACTTGTATACACATAAACAGCAAACAGACATTATCCAATTCTTATTTAAATAGCCCTTTTTATCAGACCTTTTTCAAACTCCTTAATTTGAATAAATTCTATATTCTATCTTATTTACTACATAAAAATATTAACATCTGTCCCCATTTAGTGGGTTGCACCATTCAAGATCAAATATGACATAGCCTTAGAGCTTCAGGAAAATTGATTTCCTAGCCTCTGATATCCTAACATACCTGCACCAGTATAATGAAGTACAGTGAATTCTTGACATTAATTGATTTTCCTTTAACTATTACTAAGATACTTGTGGTTCACAGGCTACAGACGAATGTTAGTAGATGGTATTATAAAATGAGGCAAATATGTGTATTACAACTTGAAGACTGGGAGCCTCCATGTTGAGAACTAAATATAAAAGGACAGACATGTCAAAATAGATAAAATATGTAAATATATGTTAAACATTTTTCAAGAAAAACAAGCCAATAATCAAGGAGATCCAAAAAAAGGAACTGGTTGACACATATAATAGTAAGCTCAACATTAAAAGAGGTGTTTTGGGACTAGTAGGTAGAGTGATGGTTAAGGCACTAGATTCCCACATGGCCAACCATGATTTGAGTCACAGGCCCAATGGTTTGCTTTCCATATTCTCATTTAAATTTCTGGCTGCAGTTTAAAAATATTAACTGTGATAGACTTGAATTACACATGTAAAATATAATAGTAAAGGATGAATCTCATCGGCTTCAATAAAAATCTTTATGTATTAGGAGAGGGAGTACTTAAAAAAGGAAGGCAGTGGCTATAAATAAGAGCATAAACCACTAATATGAGAAGGAATTAAATAAGGTCTGTAAACTTAAAGAGAAGATAGGTTAGAGGTAACTATGAAGAAAAACAATCCAATAATCAAAGAGATCTAAAAAAGGAATTGGCTGATATGTAAACTAGTAAGCTCAATGTTAAAAGAGATGTTTTGGGACCAGCAGATGACATAGTGGTTACCTCGCTGGACTCTCTCACAAGGCAGTCCGATTTGATTCCCAGACCTGGTGGCCTGAAAATCACACTGGGCGAGTGTGTGTGTGTGTGTGTGTGTGTGTGTGTGTATGTGTGTGTGTGTGTGTGCCCAAGATCCTAGGAAAATGGAGTGGAGGGGATTGTGGTGTGGCTATCCCCAATTGGGGGTGATTTCTCACGTTCCCTCTCACTATGTCTATCTCTCTCTCTTTGGCACTGCACGCGCTCTAAGGCAAAAACCTCTAAAAAAAAAAAGAAAAAAAGAAAAGAAAAGAAAAGAAAAAGATGTTTCAATATTCTTGCACAGGCCAAATTTCCAAAGTCACAATACACTCCAAACCTAACAAAAATAGGGTAGAGATGTTGAAATTAATGATGATAATAGATTAGTGTGAGTAGAGGAATGTAGTCCTGCTACGTATCTGCCTACTTGTCCTCCAGTTCCTCTTTCTTAAAATCAATAAAGACATCTTCCTAATACTTCATGCTGTCTTCTTTAAATAAAATCTCTTCTCTTTCAAGCTCTTCCACTAATAACTTCCTGTGTATGACTCCCAAATCTTTCTAACCACCCTTGCTTCCTATCAAGAACTCTAGTCATGGGATCAGCAGGTGGCATGGTGGTTAAGGCACTGGACTCCCACATAGCCAAGGGTGATTCGAGTCCCAGACCCAGAGGTTTGCTTTCTTACTTTCCTTCTCTCTCTCTCTCTGGTCAAATTAAATAATAATAATAATGATAATTTAAAAAATTAAGATAATTCTTTAAAAAAATCTAGTAACATATTTTGAGCTATTCAGTTTATCCAGGCTTGTAGCTACTGAAAAAAACAAAAAAAAACAAGCATCAACAATTCACTATGTTAGATTGTTCACATTTATATTCTTTCTATTCATATTTTCATTCTTATAATAGACCAATGAGGTAAACTATTAAACCCATTTTATACATGAAGGAAGTTAAGCAGAAAGAGATTGTTTACTTGGCTTAGATTACAAAGATAGTAAGTGGCAAAGTCAAAATCTATACTCAAGTCTGTTTGATTCTAAAGCACAGTTAAGTGTTTCCTCCTGAATATCTACTGGTAGCATAAATGAATGTAATACTTTAATCAAATTATCTTCTTGCTGTCATTAAAAAAATCAAGAAATTCCCCATCATCCTCTTAAGTTTGGAGTTACCTAAGACTATTCTCTTTTTAATCTATGTATGTGGACTAAAGAATAAATCCTAACACTTAATGTCTCTTCTCACTGCCACAGTTTTTGCTTGGGTACTACCTGCTAAACTTAAAACAGAGTCCTAACTTGTTTTTTTTTGCATCTGGTCTTTTGCAGCTCCAAAATATTACCTTTAAATAGCTCTCTAAAGGCCCAGCTAAATAACTAATCCCAAAATATGTCATAGCTTTGTCTCCTATTATTATTATTATTTGGAGAAGTTTTTGCTATAGGGTGCGTGTGCTCGCCAGACAGAGAGACAGAGAGATAGAAAGTGAGAAATCACCCCCCAGGGGGGATGGCCACGCCACAATCCCTTCTCCTCTGTTCTCTTCTCGGGATCTTGGGCATGCACGCACACGCGCCCGGTGTGACTTTAAGCCCACTGGGTCCGGGACTCAAACCGCGGTCGACTACGTGGGAGTCCAGCGACATAGCCATCACGTTAACTGCTGGTCCCTTCTATTATTATTTTTTAATATGGTTCTCAAACTTTAGCATGTATTAGAATCACCTCAAAGACTTGTTAAATGACAGACTGCTGAGTTTTAACCGCTTGAATCTCTGATCCAGGTCTAGGGTAAGGCCCAAGAAATTATTATTATTTTTATTATTTAATTACGAGTTCCCAACAGAGCTGATGCTACTGGTCTGGGAACCACATTGTGAAAATCACTATAATAGATAATGAAATCTTTGAATGCCCATGTCTATACAATTATAGGTGCTTAACATTTTTTAAGACTAGATACAACAATCATATATCAGTATTTATTGCACGCCTTCCATGTAGTATGGATTCAATGGTGACTGCAACTCCATCTGTGCTTTATTAAAGAACATAGAGAGTAAGGGAGAGACAAGCCTGTGCATAAACATTTGCATTACAGTAAAACAAGTACCTCTATAACTGAATATAGGGTGCAATGGAACCACCCAAAAGAGACACTTAATCCATCTTAGAGGGTTCAGAGAAGGTTTCCAATCAGTCTAAGCTGAATTCCAGGAATTGGACCGGTGAGGGGAATGTAGAAGTTGAGGAAGTGAAGAAGGCTGTGATACAAAGTATGACTAGCTTGAAAAACTTTCAGTAGTTAAGTATGGGTGGACAAAAGAACAAGGGAAGGAGTAAGGAAGCAGGAGGGACAATGGTCAGATGATTACTAAAGGCTTCTTTTAAAGCAGATAATTTAAAGAGTTGGTTGAATCATGAACATGTTTGCCTCAGACACTGTGCTTTCCTTTTCAGCTATGTTTTCAAAACCACTCTTCCCTTTGCTTGTAATTTTTCTCTCACTTATATAATATTACCTATCCATAAAGGCTCATCTTAGATTCAATAAAGCCTCACACAAGCTTGAACTGTATTTTACTCATGTGAATCTCATAGCATATTCTTTGTATCTCTCTTATCGCATTTTTCATGCACTATTATAGTTACACATTTATTTCATCATCTTTTTACTTTCCCTCACAAAACTGGATTTTGAGTTTTTATTTGATTAAAAACATGAGTCTTTTATCTGGATATACCTTGTAATCACGAAAATGTCTTACAAATGGTAGACACTTAGTATTTGTTAGTAACTTAACTAGTGAGGGGCCAGCAGGTAGTGTGGTGGTTAAGACACTGGATTCCCCCAAGGTCAACCACAGTTTGAGTCCCACACTTGGCGGAATAAAAATCACACTGGGCACGTGCATATGTGCCCAAATCCCAAGTGGAGAAAGGAGGAGAAGGGGTTGCAGCATGACCACCCACTCAGGGAGGTGATTTCTTACCTTCTCTCTCTGTCTCTGGCAAAAGCACATACACTATGGCCAAAACCAAAACCAAAACCAAAACCAAACAAAAAGCAAAACTTGACTAGTGAAATGATATCATTACATGATAATGTATTTCCGAGAAAAAAATGCCTTAAAATAACAAAGGGGGGTTTAGTTTTTCATGTAAAATTAACAAATAGCATTAAAATTTCTCTAAATGTAATACTTAAAATTTGTTGCATGAATAAATGGTCTATTTTTTTAAAAAGTAATATACTTGATACTAAATCTGTTAAGGATATTCTTTACCCTAAATTAACAAATAAACTTTGTCTTTATAAATGAAAATTAAGAAAAAAAAAACAAACAGTATTTCTACGTTGGATACTCTAAACTTAAAGTCACAGTGATATATTTATGACAAGGAATAGAATAGTGAATACAGTTTCTGCTTGTCCTACAAAGACTCTATTTTTATCATACATATCACATAAATACTGTTAAGATTTTTTCCAACAAAATGTTTTGTAGTGATTGGAAATAGCCTGAGTTTATTTTTCTCAATGGTTTAATATAGTATTTAATTTACACTAAGTTCATGAACTGAAGTGAACTCTTTGAAATCACCATATGCATCTTACACAAATATGTCTTATTATTAGCTATAGAAAATACAGTTTTCACATATGCTGAATTAGTAATATTATCCTTATCATTGCCCAAGATAAAAGAAGTCTGTATTTCCAAGCAATGGCAGGTCATATTGTTTACTAATTTATATATATTCTCTAACATGTACATTAAAATATATTTCATATACAGCACAAACAGGTTAAACTTCCCTAAGGTAAAGTAAGGTATTACAAGTATAAAAAACCAGAGGTTCTGCCTTCTTGTTGATGGGATTTGCAAATTGTTTAGATCAGGCTGAGGTGAACTGCAGATATTCCTGGGTGAAGGGCAACATAAGTGAATAGGTCTTGGACAACTAGCTGCCTGAATTAGGTACACAAGAGGCTTTAGGGTTGGTGTTCGAGAGATGAGAGGCTTCCTTTCCTTTGGCTACATAGAGGGAATAAGTTGTCTCTGACCCCTTTAGAATTTGCTCTGGTCTCTCTGGTTTTGTTTACTATTATTATTTTATTTACATTTAATCACTGTACATCTTTACAACATACATAATGATTTTTCAGTCTCTCTGTTTTTAAACATGGCTGGTGACTTATTTGACCAACATATGAAGAAAATAACTTTACTCTAAGGTCCCAAGTAAATAAAGATGCAAAAAGGCATAAGATTAGCGTATCGACCACTTCTTTACCTTTTGGACAGCCACATTTGGAGTTACCACAGAGAATCTTTATACCATAGACAGGAAGATAGACCATTTCTTAAAATAGTTTCAAAGTTACTACCCTTTACAAGACAAAACAATATATTTGTCACCAACATTTACACATGCTCCGATGCATACACATGCACTTACTCATAGATTTTAATGTATAAACAATATTTCTTCACAAAAAGTGTTTCAAAGGAGCTTGACATGTGCCTCTATGATGCTCCATCATAAGTATTATACTCAAATATTCTTCTGCTTTCTTAAAAAGCACTGAAGAGACTCAATTAAGTACACAACTCAACATATGGTGGCTAATGACATTCTGCCTTTGCCAAATACTTCCGTGCTGAGATATTTATTATAGTGTTCTGTTCCTTTGCATTACTAAAAAATGACTAAAGTGTCTAATAAATATACCAATGACTACCTTTCTTTAACAAAACAAGTTATGTGGAGGAAATACCACAGTAATAAACATTTCAGGAATAATGCATTTTGACAAGATCCTAGCACTAGTAAGTCTAGAGTACTAAGCTACAAAATCCACCTTAATTTAATTTTTCAAGAATTCCTGAATTTATTTTTTCAAGAATTCCTAATGAAAAAAATATTAAACTCTAGTACATTTGAAGATATCCTAATTTTGTTCTCCATAATTATTCGTTCACTGAACTGAAATAAATCACTCATGGCTCAAATATAAAGGAAAATCATCTAAAGATTAAGGAACTTTATGCAAATAAGAGATTTAAAATTGCAGCATCAAGTAACATAAATTGATAATTCAGAGTTTTTGGAAATGTCCCAAAGTTTATATATTTTAAATAAAACCTTAGTATTATACTTTTATAAATATGATTAAAAGAGACAGTCTTGGCAGAAGACAAAAGGAACAAACAATTGAAAAGAAGGACTATGAGAAGAAAGATTTTATTTTCATTAGGGAACCCCCCCAACACACACACACAATCTTATGTCTTTAATCACTGAGACACTCTATCTCACATCCTCCTTAACTTTAAAAGGTACTTATACAGTGAAATAAGAGTACATAAATGCATTTGTTATTGCTTTAAAGATATTTGTTTTTTATGTGGTTTAATTTTACTGTAAAAAGTTGGGACCATGTTGAACTGCTCACAATTTGAAATGATATATATCTAGATCTATAGATATCTGCTTTACTACTGCTACTTTACTATTTACTGATTTCACATGAATTTCACATAGTTATGTACACAGTGTGCATATATGCAGTGTTTAAAAAGAAAACATGAAAAGAGAACATAATTTCTCACTGCTAAAGATGGAGAGAGAGGCCAAAACAGAGCCAACTAGAATACTATAAGTAGCTGGTATTATTTTTCTGGAATATTTTTCTCCCAATCAGATGTTCTTAGGGCTAAATCACAATTTCTTGATTTGCTCATGAGGAAACTCATGGGAAGAAGGAAGTATGTAATCAGATTTTTTCCTTTGAGTTTTACAATCACCCACACAGTTTTCACCAAAGATGGTGATTTTCCATACCGTGTTATTTATATGATACTATTCCCTATAACTTATCACTTATATTAACTGCAAAATCTCTGATGTCTCTGATTCTGTGATAAGCTGATTACAAAGTTGTAGGTATAGATAAGCATCTTGAACAGACAGTTCTTTTTCCCTTCTTCCATTTCAATATGGCATTTGGTAATGCTGTGGTCTTTGAAGGCCAAAAGATTTATTTTCGAAGCTTCATGGTTTTTATTCACATACTACAGAAAATAAATCAAAGCCAATTTTATTTTTTATTTCAGCATCATTCATGATGTCTTTTGACTTCTCCATAAAACAAAAGTGACTAGGTCTGAAGACTCTGCTAGAGAGAAAAGAGGAGGAAGGCAATCACATCATAGTGAAATGCGAAGCTATGGGGTGAGCCGCAGGATCACACCACAGAACCTCAGTCCCCAAAAGAGCAGTAATGTATTTTAAAGTAACCAAAATAATATAGATTTTTAGTAAATAAATTTTTACAAAGATATTGGCATGGATTAAATTTTAAGACAAATTTATGTCAGTATATGTTTGAAAGTTATTAAATATCAACTGTTCCTTTCTACATTTCATGTCTATTTTTCTTATAAGGACACTAGACACATATATGTATTTTAAATTAAAAGACTCTCACTCATTGAAGCAAAAGGATGAAACAAAGCATTATTATCTAAAATTGTAAAGCTCCACGTTATAGGAATTCCCACAAAACATCTTTACTTTAGAAAAATTTCATGCTTAAATTTAATTTAGGAATCCAAATGACAAAATTAAAAAGCAACCCCAACCCTGCTATTCAAAAATAACAAGCATAGGGAACCAGCAGTTAGCGTAATGGCTATGTCGCTGGACTCCCACGTAGTCGACCGCGGTTCACGTCCTGGACCCGGTGGCTTAAAACTCACACCGGGAGCGTGTGCGTGCGTGCCCAAGATCCCGAGAGGAGAATGGAGGAGAAGGGATTGCGGCGTGACCATCCCCCCTGGGGGGTGATTTCTCGCTTTCTGTCTCTATGTCTCTCTCTGTCTGTCTGGCGAGCACACGCGCCCTACAGTGAAAATCTCTCCAAAAAAAAAAAATAACAAGCATAAAAATTTATTACTTTGTAATAAATAATTTTTAAAACACCATTTACTAGTAGACATTAAACAACCATATATTTATTAGAAAATATTGCGATATACATTTATCAAAACAAAACTAAAGCATGTATATATTGGGTCATCAGAAAAGTCAAGATGTATTTTTCTATGCAAAAATGCATCATAACTTTTCTGATGACCTTATATAGCTACTAAATAGCATTCTAAATCTTTATAAGTTTTTAGTATAAGAACTTCCAAAATGGTTATAAATATTTCCACTGTACAAGTATCTTTATAAATTTTCTAACAGAATTCCAGCAACTCAGACAAAATGGTAACTCAATATCAGCTTTACATGAGACCATAGTAAACTCTATATGCCATTTGTCACAATAAAAAAAAAAACAAAAACCCAAAACCCAAAACAAAAAAACAGGGACTAGCAGAGGGTGTAATGGTTATGTTGCTGGACTCCCATGTAGTTGACTGCAGTTCGAGTCCTAGAACTGGTGGCTTAAACTCACAGTGGGTGCATGTGTGTGCATGCCCAAGATCCTGAGAGGAGAATGGAGAAGGGATTGCAGCATGGCCATCTCCCTCGAACGGTGATTCTTGCTTTCTGTCTCTTTCTGGTGAGCGCATGTGCCCTATCGTAAAAATCTCTTAAAAAACAAAAACAACAAAACTATTTCTTGCTTAGAATTAGGGTAATGAAATGTAGAAGGGACAGTGTGAGAGGAAAAGAAAAATGAGTGGCTACATTACCTACAATTTCAGCTGCTGTGATGACCATAATGTTAATTTAGTGGTTAAAATCTGTAATTTGAACCCTGAGGTGAAATAACCTAAAGAGAATTTAAGATTAATGTCACCTCATGAATTTCCTATTATATGGTGTTCTATAATGTTTCCTTTTCACATAATAACTTTTTAACAAGCAGTTACATGTTATCTACTACTTGCTCATCCCTGCTATAGATAGGAGGTGGATCAGGCCATTGCAACTGGCAGACTCTTGCTTTTTGATAGGAGAAGGAAAAGGGGCAAGGTTATTGATACTAATTGCAAATGAGCTAGACACCCAATGAATTAGTAAGCCAGAGTAGGTATGAACTTCAGCCAATAAAAACATTTTAAAGATACAAAATAATTATTTATAAAAAAAAAACTTTAAAAAATCCATACAAAATAACTAGAGCACATTGACCAGGTGTTGACAATGAAAGATGTAATCCAATAATAAAAGATCAAATAAACCATTTTAGAAAACAATTGCTCTTTTCCTGGTGAAGCTAGTAAGAACTGTATAAATAAGAAAGAAATCAGGATTCAGAGATCTGCAGAGAAAATAAATTGGTTAACAGGAAGTTATAATTACTGAGGCATCATACAACTCATCTCTTTTATATAAGGACTTAGGATAACAAATTTTAATTTGGTAACAAAAATAATGAAATATTATATTGGAAGAAATAGTAACCAATTGATTTCTTCAGACCAAAAATGAAAATACAGTTTATGTCAACATGTAGCACTTCAAGACCAGTTTCTACATATCCTCATCAAATCTATAATGTTTTATGTAAAATAAAGCAAAAAAAATTATTTAATAAACTACCTACCATATAAGATAGATTCTGATATAAAATATCACCATGAGTAACTGAAATCTATCATGATTATTTAACTTTTGGTCAATGCCTCTTCATGATTTTTTCCCTCTTCAAAAGAGCATAATTTACTTATTTTGTTTTAGAATATCAATTTCTTAGAATATTATCATAGTTATTTAAGGGTATTATCAGAACCATTTACTAGGCAACACCGCACTAACATAATTAATCTTTATAGTCCAATAATATATTGTGTATATAGGAATAACATGTCAGGTACACCAGAAACTCTGACAGTTGAGGTCTCAGTTTTTAGTATTTTAGGTATAAGAAATTATAAGAGAAATATTTTCTATTTTAAGAAAGGAGAACATAAGAAAATAGGCAAGAATAAAGCAAACTGAATGAGGTAAGAAACAGAGGAGAAATAGTCAAGTAAGAAGAGATGACAATGGTGATGGAAAGGAAAAGAAAATGAAATTAAAAGAAAAAATTAAAAAAAGACAATAATTTAGTAAGTTAAAAGAGTAAGAGAGAGCGAGAGAGAGAGAGCATATTAAGCACTATTATGTTATTGATTCCACTCAAGGAGCCACTCATTTCTGCTGAATTCCAGGAAGGGGTGATAGGGTGAGAGAGAGGGAAAAGAAGAGGGGAACTTTAACAGGAAACCACATTCTCCATCCATTCCGATTATCCTGGCTTCCCATATGAACAATACTCTTCTGTTGATCAGGAGTTGAAGGAATAAGAGGGTGAGGACAGAGTCAGAAATAAGAGACTATAGTAAGAATAAGAGTGATACATAAATGAAGTTAAAATGGAGTTGCCAGATGACTCAATGGTCTTTCAATCTGCTCTCTCCTCTCACTTTCAAGTATTGTTCAACAATGTTTACCATTTTGGGGGTACAAACCCCACTAGTTTATAATACTTGTCTTCTACTTTTTATTAATCAATGTCCAAACATCCTGACTATTTGGTGCAGTATATCTTCTTGGCTATCACAAGGTGGCTATTTTTTACTCCAGTAGCCTTAGAGCCACATCTATTGAACCATTTCTTGCCATAATGTAGTCATCAGGTTCTAGAGGACCTTTTAAAATAAGTGAATATGTTTTAAAATTTACACAAAATAAAAGGAAAATTTTCAAATGCTGAATTAAGAAATTATATATGCCACTAATATCCCTAAGAAGAAAGTATCTGTTTTTAGTATGGATAGAATCTTTAGAACACTTACACACCAAAAACAGTATTAACATGAAATTTAACAAATTCACTTGGAATATGCTCAAATATTTTTAATAACTATGAATAGTCTCATCAGCTAAAAGAACGTGTTAAAAATGCATCATGAGGGCAGAGTTGTTGGTTCAAATTATGCCGAGGTATCTCCCAGAGAGAGGGATGTAGTGGCAGATGAAGTAGGAAAAATCTTGGGAGATTCCAGCAGCCTTTGAGGAGTTGGATCTTCGGAGACAGGGAAGATATGCAATAGGAATCAGTCTGCTTTGCTTGGATGTTCATGATTTTTTCTTCTTCCTACCTGGCAGCCATAGTTTCTCAGCCCCAGAAGTATGTTGATTTGAAAAGCTTAAGAGCAAGTCTCTTATAATAAAAAGTATACCAACATGAAAAAGAACATAACACTTCCAGTTTCATCTTAAATTGAAAATATACTTTTAAGACAACAAACTAGAAATATATACTTGTAATTGGGCATTTTGAAGATAAACCATACTAGCAATTTTTAAAAAGTACTATTTGAATTCATCTGTGATTCATTCAACTTTCTCAGACTCTCAGGGAAAATTATTCTAAGTTAAATAAAGAAAAACTATACGATGTTATATGGTATATCACTAAGTGTAGTAGTGATTTTTTTTACAATTTTTGATTTTTAAAAATATTCTAGCTCTGCTGGTATCATCCAAAATAATGAAATTTAACTTTGCTCTTCTCATTACTGGATCTACATTGGTATTAAACAATATTGACAATATCTCACTAATTTGGTCAATTAATTAATGGATTAGATAATATTGTTATATATTTTTCAAGTATATTAGGCTATACTTTGATGAAACTTATTGTTTTATCATAACCAACCCTTAATGTTGTGGTAATGAATATGGGGATAGAAGGAATAGTTGTAGACTACAAATAATTCACATATGTTTAATGAATTTATCTGCTTAACAAACCTTTCATAATAAAAAAACCTCAGAATGTCCATTTCACTACCTCTGTATGTTGTCTAGTAAGAAGTTAAAAGCACTGTACAGACCACAATGCAGGCAACAGCAAGAAAAAGAGAACAGACTTGCCTGCATTTAATGAAATGCATCATTTTTACACAAATATGCTTGAACACAAAGAGGAAACTCTAGTAACTGATCACATTATTAAGCAAAGCTATTTTCATGAAACACAACATATTTCCCTGTCTGTCTTACAAACCAAAGTCAATTCGTTGGCTCTAGTAGCAGTCTGCCAAGAAACAAGACTGATTAGTCCAAGTGTTGTAGCAGGTAAAGGAGAAGGGAGGTAGAAAAGTTAACTGTTATTGATCTCTTAATGTGTCCCAAGCATCAGGATACATGTTTTCCATGTCGTATTGATTTAAGGGAAAGGAGCAGAGGAAGGGAGGTTGGAAGTTAAATTCCAACCCTATTTCTAATTTCTGTTCAGCAGATTTGCTACCCCAGTTTTGTTCATTCTCATTTCTTTTTCTGTTCCCTTACCCTTGGTCCCACTTATTCTCTCACAGAATTCTGAGATCTATTTACGTGCTTGTTAGGATTAATTTTCTTTCTTTTTCTCTTTCTCTCTTTCTTTCTCTCTTTCTTTATGGAGAGGTTTTTGCTATTGGGCGCGTGCACTCACCAGAAAGACAGCGACAGAGAGACAGAAAGCGAGAAATCCCCCCCAGGGGGGATAGCCACAACGCAAACCCTTCTCTTCCATTGTCCTCTTGGGATCTTGGGCAGGCACACACACGTGCCCAGCGTGAGTTTAAGCCACTGAGTCCGGGACTCGAACCATGGTCAACTACATGGGAGTTCAGTGACATAGCCATTACGCTAACTTCTGGTCCCAGGATTCATTTTCTTTTGTTTGATAATTTTATAGGTAGAGTTTGAGGCACTAGTATAATAAAACTGAAGCAAGAGCATGGGTCTTAAACAGAGAATTTTGAGTCATGGTTGAGTTAAATAATCATTCTGAGTCTCAATTTCAATGCATACATTTTTGGGTGACAAAAGTATTGTAAAGAATAAATGAAAATATAGAAAATCCTTAGTATAATGCTTGGCACACTGTAAGAATGTAAGAAATATTAGCTCTGGTTATTATTATTATTGTTGTTATTATTATAAAAAATTAAACTGATACTCAGTTACCATGACTCACATAAAGCCATATAAATTTTAGAGAAAAAACTAGAATCAAGTTTTCCCAACCATCATTTTGTGTAGTGTTCAATATTTTAGAATATTCCTGTGGTGCAAAGATGTATTTACACATTCTCATAGTATTTAAATGTCACTAATTCACATAGGTTTCATTATTTCACTTACAGACTTTTTTATTGCCAGTGGGTTCATGAGCTCACCAGAGATATGGAGAGACAGAGAGAAAGAGAGAGAGACAAAGTATCCCCACATTAGGGTGTGATCACACTGCAATTCCTTCTCCATTTTTCCCACCCTGTTGGGATTTTGGACATACATGCACACACACACGTGTCCAATATGTTTTTCAAGCTTCAAGGGCCAGGATTCCAACTGTGGTTGGCCAGTGAGTTCTGGCTCTCTTAAGCACTGTGCAATGAACTGTCCCACTTGCAGACTTTTAGTACTTTCACATTCATTAGATAACACATCGGAATCTTTGCTTTACAAAGAGTATCTTTTAAACAATTTTATTATTCATTGAAGACTAATATCTATCCTCTTTTAAATGACCAACATGCATGTATTTCTGAAATACAAGCAGAAACTATTCAACAGAAGTCGTATTTGTTAAAGTCACATTGTAGAAATGGAGGCAGCATGAACATTAGAATAGGGGAAAGGTGCTCATCTATCGACACATCTGCTTTATGCTACTGCCCAGTTCCTCATTCTATGGGACAGGAAACTTCAGTGAGGACAATCACTTCATACAGTTTCTAGCAATAAGAACAGAAAGTCACCAAAACTGTCAGTGTGGAAAGGCTTTGTCTATTACTAGCAATTTAGTATTCAGTGCCAGCCACACATCCACACGTTTGCTTTTTTACTTTCATCAATTTTTACTTCAGTCAGATAGTAAATTTATTGAAGAAACTTCAAGACTTTAATGTTTAAGAGCCTTCTCAAAATATCACAAACTTCTCAGTTTAAACAAAGCCAAAATTGAAATAGCACTTGTCACCTGATCAAAAGTTTCATGAAGTTTCTTCTATTACTAGGACATGCAAAAGGAAACTCAATAAAATGGTATAACAGAAAATAGTTACTCTGAAGAGTCAGTGACTATATATACAATATTTATTTTAAAAATCTTACATTTTTGCAAATGAGAATTATACAAAGGAGTCTTCAAAAAGTTCATGGGCAATACATATTATGAAAAAATTATGCAAGGATTTCAAAATTTGTTAGCACCAAATGAACCTCATACTTTAATTCTACTTTTCCACTATAAACTTTTTGAAGTTCCCTTGTATTGATAATCTTAATTAATAATCAAATTCATTTATTTTTTAGTTGAATACACTTTACTTTGGCAGAAAAAGGAACTAAGTGAATCAATTGAGACATAAAATATTCCAAAATTAAACGCATATAGTGTTCATTTTTCAAATCTACAATTATGAAATAATAGCCCTTGAAAATCTTTCATAGGCACACAATGCCACTGTGATTCACAGCTGTGTAAAGGGATTTATGAGGTTCATAGGGAAAGCAAATTTTAAGAATATAGTAACTGCAATAGTTTTAAAATTTAAACTGTAGTTCTGTTGTATCAAATGAAATGCTATTTCAGCTATAAAAGATTTTTTTTTTCAAAAATCTACATTTAAAATACTCCCCCAAATCCACCCTTGTAATGAACAAAACAATGCTAAAATAGATAAATGAATGTATACTGTTAGAAAATGTATCTAGTAGGTAATTAAATAATTTATAAAATGAAACTTTTAAAAGTTAAATCTAGAAAAGGTAGAATCTATATGTATCAATTTAATTTCTATTCCAAAATTGTTAACCCAGTTCACAGAGTATATATCATCCTATACCTGTCCACATAGAAATGCATATCTAACTCAACCATCAATATTTCCTTATGTTCTCTTAAAATCATGCCTTACATTTCAAAAACTAATTAAAAAGAATAGTTATTCAGTTGTTTTTGAAAGGCTGTTCAATTATTTTATACATAAATGCATATTTCATTTCATTTCATTGGTATTATTTTAAAGCTTTAGCAAATCTTTAAATTAGTTCCTCCCACTGACTCTTAAGGTAATTATACATACCACAGTCTGATGATTAACTTGAATCACTTCATCGCCAGCATGGATTTTCTTGCATCGATCTGCAGGTGACTGAATTTAACATAAAAGAAATGATAAAGAACATAAAATTGTATCAGTTATTTCCTCTTCTGAAAACACTACAAAAAGCACATCTGTGTAAATTAGATAAAAAATTAATTAGAACCTTCAAGGAATTAAATTACCAAAAATGATTATTAGTAGTTAATACACTGTTTGCATTCAATGTAAAACTAATGACAGAAAGCATAAATCATAAGCAATATATTGATATTTATGTTATGAAAGAATGACATGTTTCTGAGGGCATTAAGCAAAAACAAAAATAAGCATTAACCTTTGCAAACTTCATATAGGCAATCCTGCTAGGAAGGACATTTGGAAGAGGGATACAGAGGCAGAGCTTTGACAGGACAGGATGTGTGGTGTAATCTGTTGAAAATATTTTGATCAACGGGACTGCGGAGAATTGTTCACATATTGAAATGTTCACTTCATAAGCTAAACATTATCATTGAATGTATATAAAAATTAATTAATTAATTAAAACATTTCAAAATATCTTGTTTTACTCTGCCCTTTTCCATTTAATATAAATAATGCACATGAACTTCAGCAAATCAACATTTTCAGGTAAATCATGTGCCACATGACAACGTGTTGGTCAATGATAGGACTTCGTATATGACGGTAGTCACACGATATTATAATAGATCTGAAAACTTCCTATCACCTTGTGACATTGTAGACATTGTAAACTGTAGTGCAAGGCATTCATTACTCACAGATCTGTGGCAATGCTGGTGTAAACAAACCTACTGTGCTGCCAAGTATATAAAAAATATAGCACATGTAATATGTACAGTACATAATACTTGATATTATAAATGATTATATTGATTTACATATTTATTATACTATAGTTTTAATTGTTATTTTAGAGTGCACTCTTTCTGCTTACAAAAAGTGTACTGTAAAATAGTACAGCATGTTATGCAGCAGCTAAGTTTATTACAGGAGTCAAAAGTTAAAAATTAAGACATTTCTAAAGTAAAAGTGTTACAGTAAACTAAGGTTAATTTAATGTTGGAGAAAGGAAAATATTTTTATAAATGTAGTGTAGCCTAAGCATAAAGTGCTTATCAAATCTACAGAAGTGTACAGTTAACATTCCATGCCTTCACATTCACATGTCAGTTATGCACTGATTCATTCATAGCAACTTCTAGTCCTGCAGGCTCCATTCATGGTAAGTGCCCTGTATAGGCATACCATTTCTAAAATTTCTTATAAATATACAGTAAATATATTTACTGTACCTTTGTTTAGATACACATATACTTACATTGTGTTACAACTGTCTACAGTATTCAGTAGAGTAACGCAAGGTACAGATTTGTAGCCTAGGTTTTTAGTAGACTATAACATCTAAGTTTGTATAAGCAAACTTTGTGATGTTCGCATGATGACGAAATCACCTAACGACACATTTCTCAGTATGTACTCCTGTTGTTAAGTGATGCATGACTATACATGTATATGATCAGTATCAAAGCTTTGAAGTCTTATAATTGGTCACTTATTTCATTATTAATATCACTTATTTGGAATAATTTAGGAAAGCAAAATAAAAGATGGACAGCAATTAGCTCAAAATTGCATCATATAACATTCTGAGTGTCTAGTTATAAGAATATGCAATTTTTAAATGTTTCATACAGTGTAATACAGTGACCAACAAAAACACACTTAAACAAAATGCCAACACGTCTACAGATACAACAAATGTCATCAATTTTTTTTTTTTCCCTATGAGATTAAAAACAAACACAAAAATCAACTCTGTAAGCTAATATTGACATGTTTTTAAATTTTATTTATTAATTCATTTATTTTTAATTTGACATATACACTAAGAGAGAGAAAAAGGGGAAGTGAGAAAGCAAGCTACCAGGACTTGAACTGTGGTCAGCCATGTTGAAGTGTCCAGCACCTTAACCACCATGCCACCAGCTGGTCCCAATATTGACATGTTTTAAAAAGTCTCTAGGAAACTAAAATGAGAGTTAAGAAACCAATTTTATATTACTGTAGGTCTGGCTAATGAATTTAAAATGCTATTCTTTATTTTTTTCTCTAGTCACTACTGATGATTGACTATATGAATTTTTAGGCATTTTAATATGCTTTTGGACTTTTGAAAGTAAAGAAAATGTTTTTTTTAATTAAAAATGTATGTGTATATGTGTGTGTGTCTATCTACTAAACACAACCATGAATACTGTGATATCATCATTAGTACCTACTGAAAGAAGAATGATATAGTGATAGAATCTGCAAAGTAAAATGCTATTTTTGAGATCCTGAAATAGGATTTACTTTAAAAATTATTTCCAGTTACTTTATTTTGGATTCATTTCCAATTTATAATTATTTAAACAATATAGAAGCCCTGAAACAATATTAACTTCAATTCAACATATTTTTAAAATTCACAATAAAATTATTTTTCATAGACTAGAATTCAAGGTATGATGATACCCTAGGGATTTTCAGTTAATGAAGTAATAACATAAATATTAAGGGGGTAGATTTATCTAAGATGTGAATCTAACTCTAAGAATGCTATTATAACATGAAAATAATGTGCTTATTTAACAGTACCTTTAAGAAGCAGGCATATTACCAAGTCAGAAAAGGATTATGTAACAATTCTGAAAATACTGTAAAGTATTACTTTTTTTAAAGGATTATTTATTTATTATTTTTTTATTTAACTTTCCTTCCTTCCTTTCTTATTTAAATTTGACCAGAGAGGGACAGAGCAAGAGAGAGCAAGAGAGCAAGAGAGAGAGAGAGAGAGAGAGAGAAAGTGAGAAAGCAAGTTGCTAGGTCCTGGACTCAAACCATGGTTGGCCATGTTGGAATCCAATACCCTTAACCACCATGCCACCTGCAGGCCCCCTAAAGTATTACTTTAACAGAGTGGTAACTATAGTTGGTCCTGGTGCTATCTAGTTCACAACTGATCTTTATAAAGCAGAGTGAGCATGAAAGAAAAACTGTAAGCAAGTGGCTATAGTCAGGATATAAAAGAAAATAATAGTACATAAAATTCAAAGAAACGGAAACAACTTTTTGCACAGAAAAGATGGCCATGACCGAATCTCTTCCTCCTTCATTCTCCTCCTGAGATCTTGGGCATGCACACACACACAACCAGAGTGATTTTTAAGCCACTGGACCGGACTTGAACCACAGTCAGCCATGTGGGTGTCCAATGATGTAACCACTATGCAATCTGCTGGCCCCAAAATGTTGATTTTTAAAAAGAAAAAAATGCAGGTAAAATGTTGAGATCAATAATATTAGGTTGGTGCAAAAGTAATTACAGTTGTGCATTGTTGAAATTTGCTATATGATATTAGATAATAAGCATGGTTATATTTTACATCATTTTCACATATATTTCTTGCTTTATGTTTTTTCCCTAATGTCTTATTACTTGCTATTTATTTAATAAGATTATAGACTATGGAAATAACGTTAGACAAAAAGCAAATCTGAATGTTTTTCTTATTTCAGTTCAAAATGGTCATAAAGCAGTGGAGACAACTCATAACATCAATGTACTGGCCCAGTAACTGCTAATGAATATGCAATGGTGATTCAAGAAGTTTTGCAAAGGAGATAAGAGCCTTGAAGATGAGTAGCATAGTGGCTGGCCATTGGAAATCAACAATGACCAACTGAGAGCAATCTTGGAAGCTGATCCTTTTATAACTACACAAAAAACCACCAATGAACTCAAGGTGGACCATTCTATGGAGCAAATTGGAAAGGTGAAAAAGTTCAGTAAGTGGGTGCCTTATGAGCAGACCAACAATCCAAAAATATCATTGTTTCAAAGTGTTGTCTTCTCTTATCCTAAACTATTTATTGATTAGATGTGATGTGCAATGAAAAGTAGATTTTATATGACAACCGACAAAGACCTGCTCAGTGGTTGGGCTGAGAAGAGGCTCCAATGCACTTACTAAAGCCAAACCTACACTATAAACAGGTCATGGTCACTGTTGGGGTCTGATTCACTATGGCTTTCTGAGTCCTAGTGAAACCATTACATTTGAGAAGTATGCTCAGCAAATCAATGTGATACACTGAAAACTGCAATGTCTGCAGCCAGCATTGGTCAACAGAAAGGGCCCAATCTTCTTCATGACAATGCTGATCGCCCATCGTACAACCAACACTTGAAAAGTTGAATGAATTGGGCTACAAAGTTTTGCCTTATCTGCCATATGTACCTGACCTCTCACTAACTGACTACCACTTCTTCAAGTAGCTTGACAACCTTTGGCAGGGAAAACACTTTTATGAACAGCAGGATGCAGAAAATGCTTCCCAAGAGTTCAAATCTAATTGCAAAGAATGGATTTTTATACTATAGGGATAAACAATTTTTGTTGGCAAAAATGTATTGACTGTAATGAATGGTTTTGCTTCTGATTAGTAAAGATTGCTTGACCCTAGTAATAATGATTTAAGATTCACCGTCCAAGAGGCCAGCAGGTGGCACAGTGGTTAAAGCCCTGGATACTCACATGGCTGACTGTGGTTCACGTCCCAGACCTGGTTGAAAATCACACTGGGCATGTGTAAGTGTCCAAAATCTCAAAAGAAGAAGGGATTATGGTGTGGCCATTCCTCTGGGGAGTGGTTTCTCACTTTCCCTCTCTCTGTCTCTCTCCAGATAATTTGTGAAAATTGAAAAAAAATTCAGGCCAGCAGGTGGTGTAGTGGTTAAGTCACTGTACTTCCGCATGGTTGACTGTGGTTAAAGTTCTAGACCTGGTGGCTTTAAACTCATACCAGGTATGTGCCCAAAGTCCTGAGTAGAAAATGGAGGAGAAGGGACTGTGACATGGCCATACCCCCTGAGGGTGATTTCTTACATTCTGTCTTTCTGGTGAGCACATGTACCCTAAAGCAAAAATATCTCCAAAAAAAAAAAAAAAAATCACAGTGCAAAACTGCAATTCCAAACTCAGTCTTCTTTAAAGTGTCACAATATAAACATGCAATCTGTCAGAATCTAAAAGAAAATTAAAAATTCAAAGCTTAGCACTTGCTTAGAGAAGAGTAGAATGGGAATCTGGGATAACCAAATGCAAGACTAATAATTTATTACACTATGTAATTCTATTACACCGATCAGGTTAATACTCAACACAAATACTTCATATTTCTTGATAGCACAGCTATAGTTCTCTGTAGCATAGTCTTCCATATTTATTAGCTTATTTGATTTTCATGACAACCTAGTGAAATATGTAGTAGGGATAATGTATAGTTGGGAAAACTGAAACAATGAAAGATTAAATGACTTTCAAAAAATTACACTGCCATTAAGACGTAGAACTGTCTGTAGGACCTAGGCCTGGTCACTCATTGTTTACAATGGTTCTCAAACTTGAGCATGCCTCAGAATTATCTGTTAAAATAGAATTTCTTATTAAGAAATAGGCTGGTCCCCCAATGTCTGATTCAGTAGGTCTGGGATAGGACCTAAGAATTTGCATGTCCAACAACTTCTCAAGGAAGGTGGCTACTGCTGGTTTAAGAACCTCACTGTGAAAACCACATAGCCACACCAAGCTACCTCTTAACTGCAATAGGCTGAATTACATTGAGAGTATTCAGAAGGCCTGACTTACCTGGTGTTTCCTTCTTACATGAGAGAAGTTTTTTAAAATAACTATTCAGCAGATGAAAGTTTATTCTTCTAGGTATCATAATAACTTTTCATGAACCAGAAAATACTTAGCAAAGATAAATCTCTGGCCATGAAAGGAAAACATCTGATTTACTTTAAGTATAATATTATTCTAAACTATATAAAATGACCAAAATTCTAATGAAACTCAGTATGCCTTTCTGGTTGTATTTCCTATCTGTTCATGTACTTGGAAGTCAACTTCAAGCATATGAGATAAATAAATTGTTTAACAATAAAAAAGAACACACACTAAAAATTGAAATGTTTCAGTACTTACATTTTCTGTGGTTCCAGTAATTACATGGAGGCCATATGTTGATTTAGTATACATGCCCTAAGAAAAAGACAGCATCAGGAAAAAAAATGTGAAGCAATTGGAGTATACTGTAAACTCATTTATATATATATACATATATATATAAATACTCTATCTAATTAAAATTGCCACATGCCCCAGGGATTAATCTATGATTTAATAATTCTGTCTTTAAATTGGTAAGAAAAAAATCTGAATGTTCTGATTTCTAAAATTTATCTGAAGAAGTCTGCATTCAACTTTTATAATTCCTTCATAAGAGAGTTGCCTATGAAACTTAAAAAGAAAAGCAAGATAATTCAATATTATGAAGACAGAACATACCTCACTACCCCCAAAATGCATACTACATATTCCATGGCAAAATAAAAGTTACAATGGGAAATCAAAATATTTGTATGTTACTAGCTTATTATACTTGATACCTATCACACAATAAAAAATAGGTTTCTACAGAGATATTTCAATGATAACTAACTAGAGCCAGGAGAGTGATAAAATAATATTTATATATACTTTGTTCTCCTGCTATTTTGTAGTATCTTGTATTTTTCAACCTTTTTTTTTTTTTTAAAGTTTTCTATAGGACATGTATGCTCATGGGAGAGAGAGTGAGAAAGCACCTCTCGGGAATGGTCATGCTGCAATCCTTTCTTCTCCATCCTCCTTTCAGGGTTTTGGGCATGCACGCACACATGCTCAGAGTCTTTCAAGTCAATAAGTGCAGGACTTGAACTGTGCAGTTGGCTATGTGAGATCCACCTGTCTTAACCACCAATATATCTAGCTGTCCCTACACCTTTATTTCTTACTGATTACGTTTTAATAATTATACCGAACTATCTTTACATCACTAGTTAAAATGTACTGTATAACAATCCTTCTCCCCAATAAAGATGGTGGGCTTCCATTTCCCATTTAAATAAAAAGTGTCATTAAGGTTTAAAATTTACCCAGAAGCCCTGAAATTATACAAATATTAAGAGCAAATGAAACTTTAAATTATGGACAGTGATGAGACTTTAATGGAAAAAAATCACAATGAAGAAATCATAGTTTCAATGTTTATAATATAAGTAAATAAAAAAAACATGATTCAGTGAATGGCTTGCCTTTTAAAGAATATTCTGTTACTTTAAATTCTCTTTGGGGTAAAATTGTCTTAAGTTTACCTATAAGAGTGCTCTGCATTTTAAAATACTGATTTTTTCAAATAAAAATTACAAATTTTGATTAAATTCAAATATGAAATATAAGAGAATTAACTTCAAATATGAAATAGACTTAGCAATAACCAATAATACCATTTCAGAAAAAGCATACATTTAGGACTAAGGTAAAACAAACAATTAACAATGCTAATTTCCCATACCTTTATGGTAATTATACATTTAGATACCTGAATACACATGTGTTTTATTGAAAACAGAGATTAATAACATAGATGCAGTAAAGTTCATGGTATGGAAAGAAACAGAGATTAATAACATAGATGCAGTAAAGAGCATGGTATGGAACTACTGAATTCAATGGGTAGGTTTGAATTCTAAAGTCATTTCGGTAATATCATATGTCTAACATGTTATCAGTTACAAAAGTGGCGAAGCCTGGATTTCTAATCTGAAAAAAAATGAATATAATTTTAGAAGATGATTATTTACCTCTGACTTCTAGTTTGTTATCTAAAAGTTCATCACTTATATAAAACATTTTTCTCCCAGAAATTAATAAGATCACATCACATTAAAAAATGTAAAAATATATTTTAAAGAGCTAGATATTAAATCTTGTTTTAGTTTTCATTTAAACTTATTTAATAATCTCTCCCACAGACAGGCAGGGGCACTCTCAATAGGGTCGTCATGCCGCAATCCTACCCCAAGCCTCAGCTATCAGGATCATGGGCTAGTGTGTGTGTGTCCGGCATGAACAGTAGACATTAGGACAGGAAGTCAGGACCTCTGTCTATGGTGTCAACCCCTGAACAACTGCAGCTGACCTTGCTTTATTGGGTCGTTGAAAAAGTCATGATGCATTGTTGCACAGAAAAATATTTCATGACTTTTCCGATGACCCGATAGTATTTTACGTAGAAGGGTTATGAGAGGATAAAGTAGAAGACGACAGTGAAATAAACTATATATTGCTTGGACATACAAAACAATCATCATCCATCATTATTTACCACCACCACCACTAATATCTACTTGTTACACCGTACAAGGGCCTATTAAGTGTCTTAACATTTATTTCACTATAGCCTACCTGCTGGAAACTATCATTAGAAAACTGAGGCACAGAGAAGCTAAAGAGTCTACCTACAGTAAAAAGCCAGAATTCAAGCCCAAGCAGTCTGACTAACAGACTTTCAAGAGTACACATTACAGACTGCGAATTAAAGGTTTTTTTTGTTTTTTGGGTTTTTTTTTTTTTTTGAGAGGTTTTCGCTAGAGGGTGCGTGCGCATGCCAAAAAGATAGAGAGAAACAGAGAGATAGAAAGTGAGAAGTCACCCCCCAGGGGGGATGGCTACACCACAATCCCTTCTCCATTTCTCCTCTTGGGATCTTGGGCACGCACACACACGCTCCTGGCGCGAGTTTAAGCTGCCAGGTCCAGGACTTGAACTGCGGTTGACTACGTAGGAGTCCAGCGACATAGCCATTACGCTAACTGCTGGTCCCCGAATTAAAGGTTTTTGATAAAGGTTTTAAATAATTCTATAAATGTTTAGGTCATAAGAAAAGTCAGTATCCCATGAAAATGTCTAGAAAAGACACCATGGTTACTGGGATAATAAAATGTCATGGAAATAAATTTACTGGGTTGTCTGAAAAGTCATGATGCATTTTTGCATAGAAAAATACGTCATGACTTTTCTGACAATCCAACAGTTATGACCCTGGAAATAATATTTGTGTGTAATTATTACACATGCCTGGAATTTCAAAAACTGAGAATTTTTCAAGCTAAAGTAAGTATCTAGTATTTATAGGAAGAGGATTTTGTCATAACAATGTTATATAATTTATATTAAAGCTATTTTTTAGAAGGATAAAAATATTTTAAAGCTTAAAATGGATCTTAATCTGTACACAGAACTCAATTTTAGAAACTTTTCATAGTGATGAGTAATAGGATAGAAAAGAAGCACATTTTTAAAAAGCCACAAGAATTAAGATATTTTGTTTTAGATAATATTTTAATTTCTAATCTCAATAAAGCATTTATTGTAACTGCTTTTAATAATCAAAATGGACTTCTTTATCTTTTTTTCTCTCTAATAGTACTAATGAGAAAATAGCCAAAAGTCAGGCACCAAAAGAAAAAGAAGAAATAAGTTGCTTGGATATATTTCAAATTAATCATCTTCTGAATAATGATGTGCCCACAGAAATACATTTGATA
Source organism: Tupaia belangeri chinensis (assembly GCF_000334495.1). Lineage (NCBI taxonomy): Eukaryota > Metazoa > Chordata > Mammalia > Scandentia > Tupaiidae > Tupaia > Tupaia belangeri. The sequence goes on along the minus strand of NW_006159659.1, from coordinate 1,859,137 downwards.
ACTTGGTTACCTTTGAGAAAGGGATCAACAGTAGGAGGTCATGTAATTCAAATGACTCTTTTTCTGGAACTTAGACAAATATGGCTTTCTATTTCATCCAAACATCATTCATTCTTTTGTTTGTTTTTTTTTTTTTAAACCAATTAATTCATTCTGGAGCTTATTTGAAAAACTCCCTATCTCAAGCTCAGTTTGCCAAAATGACATTTGATTCACTTTATCTCCAAACGTCTGTTAACTAACAGGAGCCAAAACAACCTTACAGTCAAGACGGTAGAATAAGGCATATTTGGAAACAGTCCAAGTACCTAAATAACAAAAGAACTCTATGAAGCTAGGAGGTTTGTTCAAGGATACTCCCAGCCCCTTCCTTTCTACTCATTCAACTTTTGATATATTCCAAAAGCCCTCATTTTCCTTAAATTTTCTACTAATTATTAATGCATAAAAGAATTTTAGAAGCAAGTTTCATATGTTTTAATCATAACTAAGCACATTTCTCACAATTTCTTGATTGTAAGGACTCTCAAATCTAAGAAATTTGAAATTTCACTAATAATTAGAAAGCTAATGAATAATCTATCCAGGTTTGTCATTAGAAGAACAAAACAGTTACTTTTTGCCTATGAGAGATGTTGTGTTGAGATCTGAAGAAAACTTCTATAGATTTTTCTAAGCTAATTAAATTTGAATAAGGCTGGGTACTATCTCACCTTATTCTATTTCTTTCCTTTATTTACCAATTAGACATTTCCTATGGCTAAACACGTTTAATGTCACCAAAATCTTCAACCTATTTATTTCAAAGGTGACTGACTAAACTTAATGTGGCTGAGTTTTTAAGTACCTTGAATGCTCCATGTAAAATCCCTAGTCTTTTTTCTTTTATATGAATCATAAAAAAATAATTTTATATTTAACACTTCGTATTAACGTTTATTTAGGTTTTTCATTTCTTCCCTTGGAAATATCATTCCAGTGAATTGCTGCCTATTGTCCCTTAAAAATAAATTTCTCTAAGTAGTTCCTGTTTTAGAGTCATGCTCTTAAGTTTCTCATACTCTCCTTTAGCATTCCATATTTGACTGTAGGATCACGGAAAAGCTTTGTTCAGATGTACTTCATTTATATTTATTTGGACTTAAACCCCGTCTGTATTCTTTATTATCTGTATGTGATACAGAGCAAACTGGTGAAGATCTACAATTCTGATTTCTCATTTGTATGCTGAAAAATTAATATCTACTCTATAGAGTTGTGAGGAAATTACCTGGCAAATGGTAGGTCTTTGTTTTTCTCTTCTAGCTCTTTTCCAGAATACTGAACTGGATCCCAGTTCTTAGTATTTAAGTTCACAACTATCCCAAAGAGCAGATCCAAATCTACCTCTTTTAAATTAAAATATAAAAGATCAGTCCTAGGTTATATTTTCATTATAAAAAATCAGGATTTCATGACATTCATTAGCATTGTGTTGATTTATTTCACATGGTTATGTTTCTCCATGATTTCAGTGTAAATTAGAGGAAAATATCAGGCTCTTTTCTCAGAATAAAACCATCTTTAAAAACACAGAGTCATAGGGACCAGCAGTTGGTGTAATGGCTGTGTCATTAGACTCCCTTGTAGTTGGTTGCGGTTTGAGTCCTGGACCCAGTGGCTTAAACTCATGCCGCATGTCTGTGTATGTTGTGCCCAAGATCCCAAGAGGAGATGGAAGAGAAGGGACTGCGGCATGGCTATCTCCTCAGGGGGTGATTTCTCACTTTCTGTCTCTCTGTCTTTCTGACGAGTGCACGCACCCTATAGCAAAAACCTCACACACACACACACACAAAAAAAAAACCCAAAATAAACAAAAAACCCACAGACTCATAAAGCTAAAAGGAGCTTTATTGATTATCTATCCCTGCACCCATCTCTATGCCTTACTGATGACAAGATCAAGGCCAAAGTGGTTAAATTTACTCCTCCACCTTCTCAAGATCACTCTCTTACATTTCATATAAGTGATTTGTATCTAGGTGTCCTGAATTCTAGTCTAATAATAATGTAGTAATAGTTTGTAATTTTGTACTCTACAAATCATGTTTAGAGAGCTTCCTTCCCTTTATAAATACTAAAAGTAGAGGTAAAGGAAAATCTTTAATACTATAGGTTGAAAGGTTTGTAAAAATAAAATTTGACTTTGTAAAGGTTAACTAAAGGAATAGTAACAATTTAAAACCAAATATTATTTCAAATAAATTCATATATGTTAGAAATAAACTCTCAATCTAGTTAAAGTTAGATACAACATTTACAAGTTATAATAATGACATGCTGGGTATGTCTAATTTTTATCTTCCCAGGAAAATACCCAAAAAACCTACAAAAGCATTAGGCACTGTGGATACCCATAAGTAATTTACCAAATGTTAGGGGAAAATTTCCTCTAGAGAATAGAGTAGTTCACAACAAAAAAAATCACTGGTAATTCAATGAAGTAATTCATACTTCTCAAACAATATTCATGTATGTATGTTGTATGTATGTGGAAAAAAATGCCACATAAAATGTTAAATCTGCTTAGTGATCTTTAATAATGTATTATCTGACTTCAATTGTTAATGCTAGTTTCCAAGATTTCTACCTTCCAAAATAATCATTAACTGGTAAATCACTCTTCAGGGAGAGAGTGGAAACATTGTAGCACCAAGTTAATAAGCGATAGTCATGTATGCTTAATGAAGGGGATGAGGATGTGTCCTGACAAATGTGTTCTTAGGTGAATTTATCATTGTGCAAACATTACAGAATGTGCTTATACAGACCTAGGCTGTATGGTATAGCCCACTGCATTCTTATGGGTCCACCATCATATAAGTTGTCCATCATTTGACCAAAACATATGTGTGGCACATAACTATAGTTGTATTTTACATAAAAAGACGTTCTGTAGGTAATTTGCTTTTTGTCTTCCCCTTACTTATTCAGTTTTACATGCATTCTTTGCACAGGCTTTTCTTTTTCTTTCTTTTTTTTTTTTTAAAGAGAGATTTTTTGCTATAGGGCATGTGTGCTCACTGGAGAGACAGAAAGAGAGAGACAGAAAACAAGAAATCACCTCCCAGGGGAGATGGCCATGCTACAATCCCTTCTTCTCCATTCTCCTCTTGGGATTTTGGACAAGCACACACACATGTCCAGCGTGAATTTTAAGCCACTGGGTCTGGGACTCAAACCGCGATTGACTACAGGGAATCCAGCGATGTAACCATTATGCCACCTGCTAGTCCTTTCCACAGGCTTTTAAAAAAATCAGCCATTGATTAATTTAGAACCATTTTTAAGTAAGGTAAACAAATATAGGAACATGATTATGTTATTGTGTAACAAAAAAATATTGGGTTGTCAGAAAAGTCTTTTTCTATGCAAAAATGCATGGACTTTTCTGACAACCCAATATGCCTTATGGATGTTAGCCCAGTGTTGGCAATATCTACTTGCTTACTCATCTTTGTAATAATGGATGCAAGCTATAAAGAACACTGATTTTGTTTAGGTAACTCACCCTACAGGAAGGAAAACCTATTAAAACCAGAACAAGCCAGAGTAAAACAAACAAAATAAACAAACAATACCTATTAGCATGAGTAGCTGAAATTGTGGTGCAGATTGTGCATTAGTTTAAAATTCTTAATTTAAACATCCTTTAAATCCAAGGAACTTTGGTGGTGATGGGGTGAAAAAATCTAACAAAATCAATGATTACTAAATTAAACAAAATAATTCAGAAACTACCCTTTGCAATTCTTCATTTATCTTCATAAAACTTCCTACCATGACAAATTCCTACTATCTTAACTCTTCTAGAAAAAAATAATACCAAAATGTTCAGTATCTATTGAAATTCACAGATTCCCATATTTGGAGGCTGCCCACATCATTAGCTGTGTGCTGATGGATGATGACTTTGATAAACATGGTATCTCTTACCAGTCCTTCACTTGGTTTGATATTTGCCAGCTGAATCACTTCCAGGTGAGCAGACTGTGAAACCAGAGGATCTGATGACAGAGATATGATGTGGTCACAGACTCCAGAAAGAGTTTTACACTGGAAGCAAAAAAGGAATGATACTTATTGTAAACACATGTTGTAAGTAACATATAAATCACCTTTTGTTACAATTTTTTATAAGGAAAAAACACTAGAATAAATTAATTGGCATTTTATTCAGTAAAATCTGTATTCGGAAGTTATTTAGGTGAAAAAATATACATATACATGCAACACACCTACACAGTATTCTAAATTATGGATATAAGAACTATATACATAAATATTCATGCGAGTTTTAGATACCTTTATACTATTATTTGATTTATGATATCCAAAATAAAATGACTGCTTTTTAAATAATCTTAATAACCTAAGAATCTCTTGATATCATCAGATTGAATTGAATTAAATAATATAAAGAATCTTGATGTCTTTTACTTAGTGAATAGAAAATTAAAAACAATCTGGTTAACGTCCAGAAAAGATGAACATCTCAAATCCGTTTGGTGAATTCTTCCTACTTATTTGTCTATAATTTTCTGCTCAAGGTTACCTTTATATAAAGTTTTCCACCTCCTCTAGGCAAAGTTTGATACTACCTTAATCCTATTTTCTCAGCCTTGTTTGAATAGTCCAGAAATATAACTACCTTATTCTGAACCTCCCTGGAGCATGGACCATGTCTTATTCATCTCTGACTTTTCTTTCTCCCACTCATTTTCACCTAACTCCCCATATCAGTTAGACAGATCCTAGAACTCATTAAATCTAGTTAAATGAACTCATTAAATCTAGTTAAATGAACTCATTAAATCTAGTTAGGTGAACTGCAGAGCAAATGAGATTTAACAATTAGCAGAGCAGGTTGACTGAAGACAGAAAGTCAGTGCTTAGTGATGGTTAAGCCATTTATGCAGATACACAATAGGTTTAAAATATATGTTACATCTATATAGTTAAGACAGACATGGCAAAATCATGAAGAAAGTGGAATATGAGTGAAGAAGTTTGGAATATACTGCCCTAAAATATGCTTGCCCTTAGATGCTTCACAGCCTCTCATTGTACATAATGAAGCCTGTTTTTCATTATTAGAGATTTTTTTCCCCCTTAACTGTATTGGGTATTGTTTTACATCAATCAAAGAGTTATCTTCCCTCCATCTTCAACATGTTACATTTGTTCTGTGACCACTGCATTAGGCTGTGAGGGAGACAGTTCTTTCTGCCTGGTCAGGATAATTTTATTTACTGCATTCTGTCCTTGGTCCATGGCCTCAGTCTGTGCTGAGAGCTCAGCTTCTCACACTGAAGAAACTGCCAGATGAAATTTCCCCCTCTAATTGCACTTGTCCTTTTTGTAGCTGCTTCTCAAGGCTGCACCTTTATTGTAGTGTCAGCCCCTAAAGACAGACATTAGCAACATGATACCAATACCCGTGAAAAGTATATGGGCTTGATATAAAGATAGATGTAGGCAATCACCACACTGCTGGTGGTTTGCTGTGTGACTATAAACAGGTTATTTTATATTTTTGAGTTTCAGTTTCCTCAGGTAGAAAATGAAAAAGGGTAAAAAAAGATTATATGGCTTGCATGCTATTGGGTCATAGGAAAAGTCATGATGCATTTTTGCATAGAAAAACAGAACAATATGTCATGACTTTTCAGATGACCTAATAAAACATATTAATATATTAAAACAAAAGGAGCCCAATATAGTTCCTATCCAAAGACATTAAGTCAATACTTAAAAAAAAAAATTGCTAGAGGGAGCATGCACTCACTAGAGAGAGAGAAAGAGCACACGCATGAGCAAATGAAGAAAAGCAAGAAAGCAGCCGGCATGGCGGATGGTCACTCCGCAATCCCTTCTTCATTTCTCCTTTCAGGATTTTGGACATGTGTGCACATATGCCCAGCATGCTTTTCAAGCCAAGTGGGTCTGGGACTCAAACTGCTCAGTGAGCAATGTGTGATCCAGTGGCCTTAACCACCATGCTACCAGCTAGCCTTCTTCTTCTTATTTTTCTCATGTTGCTTTCTTTCTTTTTTTATTTCAGGTTTTTGCTATAGGGTGCCTGAGCTCACCGGGAGAGACAGAGGGAGAAAGTGAGAAATCACCTCCCCCTCCTGAGTGTGTGTGTGTGTGTGTGTGTGTGTGTGTGTGTGTGTGTTTGGTGTTGGCCATGCTATAATCCCTTCTCCTACATTCTCCTCCTGGGATTTTGGGCACGTACACATGTGCACCCAGAATGAATTTCAAGCCACTAGATCTGGCACTCAAACCACTGTCAGCCATGTGGGAGTCCAATACCTTAACCACCACATCACCTGCTGGCAGCCCTGTTGCTTTTTTTACTCTTAAAGGGCTCAATCCTTACTCATGAGACAAATTATCCTATTACTCTTAATTCCATGACCTTTTTGACCTTCTTAAAATGACTAGTAATCACACTGGCCAGTCTGGCTACATGGTCATGATGGAGAGTTCACATCTTTTTATTCTGTCTGATGTTCAGGTTTCACTGTTTTCAGATACAATGAAGGTATTTATTCTGAGGGGTTTCCAGGCAAATTACCAACAAGAGGAACCATCCTCTAGACATAGGGAATTCTTTGGGGCCAGTTTTTTGGAGGTGTGACCTCAGCTTTTTGGAGGTGTGACCTGCACTTGGTTTTATGCTCTGCTGCTGCTGCATTGGACTTCTTAACTGTTTTTAAACACGAGGCTCAGCATTTCATTTTGCACTGGGTTTCGCAAAATTTTTTAGCCTACTCTAGGATCCCTCTCTGCATTTTTTAATGTTTTAAATTCTTGAAAATGTTCATCAACAACCATGGAGGAAAGGCCAGAATGGCAGCACTTGACATACAAAATCTGACTCCAATTCAAATTGTATGTTTGACAGGAAGAAAAACATTCTGACAGATTTAAATCTTATAAGTATTTCTTTTTCTCCCCAATGGGGTTTGATTCTTATTTTTTCTCTATCTCAAGGGGGAGAATAGCACTGTTAATTTTAAAGGCTTATTTCTATACAAGAATACTTGGATTGTATGCTAATCTGAAAGATGCTAAATCAGTAATGCTAAAATGAACCCTTTGTAGTTTCTACAAATTGAAGCATATTTCAAAAGAATCAAATGTATAAATAAATAGAAAGGTTATAGATGGCTCAATATGTATACATTATAACATTCAGGGCCTCATATAACACACTGGTAATAGAGCTCTCCTATTTAGGCAGTGGTAGCATTCAGAATTGGGATGAAAGGAGGAAGGGCAAAAATCTAGACTATACATTTTAGGAAAAAGAAAATACCAATTAAATCTACCATATTATGTTGCAATACATTTCTTCAGATTTCACTTGAATAATTTTGCTTATCAAATGTGGGAGGTGCTGCTTGGAATATAAAAGATGAGTAAAATAATGGACTTTACCAGCAAAGCTATCAGTATTTAACAGATTAAGCATTTGGGAGGAAGAAGAAAAGACTTAGAAAAGAAATTCCATTAGAACCTTGCTGCCTGTTTTATTACAGCTTTTGTCACTTGACTAAATAAGCCAATTAGAAAGGTAGTATAAAACAGCTCTGCTTTATGTGCTAATGCTATACTCATTACTGCATCATACATCAAGTCAGGAAATGTGCGGGAAACCACATTAAGAGTAATACAGCAAAGTTCCAGGGAAGTTAGTTAACATATGTGTAAAGAGTGAATTTGGTCAATGCTGTTTGTTCAGTTAAATCATGTAAGCTATTACACTGTTATTTTAAAACACAATATTATCTACTACTACTACCTAAGAGTGTATTCTAGAAAAAGAAATAGCTATAATAAAGCAAGAAAAAGTATTTATTATTATAACTTAACTTTATTAAATACCATTTGCAGAGCACCTTGTATCTGGCATAATGCTAAATACTTCATTATATCATTTAACCTTTTAACAACTTCCTGAAGTAGGCATTATTTTAGTCAGTTTAACAGATGAGAGAGTAAGGGTAAATAAACAGACAGAGATTACTGGCTTGGCAGAAGGACTTGAATTCTTATTACTGTGCTTACTCTGTTTAGATCCTTTGATCTTGATTTCTGTTTTTGATCCATTACATTTTGAATCATTTAAAATCAATATCTGCATTAGATGGATGTAATTTAATACATCTAAACTACACAGTATAATTAAATAATAGGCAGGTCTACAAGTGTTTTTGTGATTTGGAATGTACTTTAGATAAGGAATATTAGAACTGAGACTGTGAAAGACATGGCTCTCTGGGAAAACTTAAAGCAATTTTAGCAGCCAAAGGACAACTCTATTCAAGCTAGAAGATGATTAATGATCACTGTATAAAGGGGATTTTTTGGTTATTTTTGCAATATTTATGACAAAAGATTTAAAATTCTATTTGGTCAGGAAAGTCATTTTTGCATAGAAAAGCATAGAAAAAAGTATACATTGTGACTTTCCTGATGACCTGTTACTTATCTTTAGCTCTAAAAACTGAACTTAAAATTAAAGTCTAGAAAGTAATATGTCTTAAAGAAATCTAAAGGGACCATGAAAATGGCAATGAATGACTCTCTAGATTCTGTTACAACTTACGCAAGTTGGCAATAAATGATTACTGACAGAATACAATACTTAACAGACTGGGCTAATTATAACTTAAGAGCCATTTATTCAGAAGTGTGTCATGTGCTGGATATTTTTTTTCTTGGGCAGTTAATATTAATTTGAATTAATATAATTAATGGATTATATTGCTGGGCTGAAATAGAAAGTTTTCACATTCTGTTCTATGCACAGACTATATTCTGATATATGTATGTTTCTTTAAATCTACAAGTTCTAAAGGAAGCAATCATCTGAGTTTAGCATAAAATAAGTAATGGCTTTTAATAAGGTATCAAAGCAATATCTTAGCCACTGTGGAGGTCGATAAAACAACTTTACATTATTATTATTGTTTTTTTATATCTTTTTTTTTTTAGAGGTTTTTGCTAGAGGGTGTGTGTGCTCGCCAAAAAGACAGAGAGAGACAGAGAGACAGAAAGTGAGAAATCACCCCCACGGGGGGATGGCCACACCGCAATCCCTTGTCCTCCATTCTCCTCTCAGGATCTTGGGAATGCATGCACATGCGCCTGGCTTGAGTTTAAGTCACTAGTTTAAGTCTGGAACTTGAACTGGGTCAATTACATGGGAATCCAGCGACATAGCCATTACTCCAACTGTTGGTCCTCAACTTTACATTATTATATTAACCAATAATAATAGAGATCATTCTTTATTTGTGAATAGTACTCTTTTATTGTCTCTGAATTTACCAGATAGACTAATACAAGAAGTTTCGGGTATTGTTTTTGTTTTGTTTTCTTTTGTTTTTTAAAGAACTGCAGAAAATGCTCTAAGTAAAACAGTGAAGTGCTAAGAGACAGGAAAGAAGTTTCACATTAGCCTTGGAGCACATTCTTACATGTGCTTTAATTCATGATAGCATGAATTAAACCATTTTTGTTTTTCTAAATCAATGGACTATTGGTCAGTTATTCTTCAGAGTAGATTGAAACAATGAATGGAAAAATACTTGGATTAAGAAGTCAGAAAATTCGCTTGACATAGGAAAGAACTCCAGGCTCATAATGCTTACAAAGGCTTTACTAAGGGAAATTTCTAGTTTCATTACTATTTCAAAAGGTATATAAGAGGACCAGCAGTTAGTGTAATGGCTATGTCGCTGGACTTCCATGTAGTCGACTGCAGTTTGAGTCCCGGACCCAGTGGCTTAAACTCCTGCCAGGCGGGTGTGTGTGTGTGTGCCCAAGATCCTGAGAGGAGAATGGAGGAGAAGGGATTGCGGCGTGGCCATCCCCCCTGGGGGCTGATTTCTCACTTTCTGCCTCTCTCTTGTCTTTCTGGTGAGCGCACGCACCCTATAACAAAAAAAAAAAAAAAAAAAAAAAAAAAAAAAAAAAAAAAGCACAAAAAAACAAAAAAAACCTCTCTCTCAAAAAAAAAAGTAAAGGTATATATGTGTATATGTGAGTGTATTAAAATATTAAAACCAAGATAAGTTAAGGAAACAGATGGATATTTTTTAAGATAGCAATGGTGGGGTAAGATGATAGTGTAGAGGTAAACTGCAATGCTTTGTGAGGCTGACCCACAGGAGAAGGTTCTGGGACCATGTCTAGAGACCTCCCGGAGTATGCCAGGCATTCACATGCCCATTTTCCAGGGTTGGCTAAGGCTGGAGATGGATCTCATCATCAAGATCCTGTTGAAAGTGCTATCTCTCTTTCTCAGTCTTTCTTACTCATGGAAGAAATAATAAACTTTGAAAAAATTAATATAGCAAAATGGTGATGTGACATATAATTTAAATATAGCATGAACAATTTAGGTTTATTGTCAAAACCATGGAAAATAGCAATGAAAGTTTTATTTTGATAAATAGCATATACATAAAAAAGCTGTTATTGATATAAATAATATTTCTATTAAAATAATGTAGTGAAGAGAACATATTTTTGTTTTATTAGTATAGTTCCCTGTATAAATCTCACTATTCTGCAAATTTAGGATGAAATTTGTTCATTTAGAGGACAAAGGAGGCTTTAAAAATAAAATATACATTTATTTTAATACTAAATAGTGAGGCTTAAATGCTATAAACCTCATTTAAAAATAGAGCAGCTTAATATCTTAGTTCTTGATATATCTCTGTTGAGGTAGAAATTTTATACTTCAAGTTATAAAAACATAACAAAACATAGAAGTGAATGATCATAGGTAACTTTGAAAGAACAAAATCTAGAAACAGAGTTTAAATTGATACCTAAAAGTATTATTCTATATACACATTCCCCAATACAGAAAGAATCTCGTTCATATGAGTAAAGAGAACTGAAGGAAAAAGCTTTTTTTTTAACTTAAAAAAATGTAAGTTGAACAAAATGTAAGAGAACATAATCTGGGGCAAGTTCTGTAGTCTAGTGATTAAGGGAGCTGGATCTCACATGACAGACTGCAGTTCAAATCCTGGCTCTGGTGACTTGAAAAACACAGTGGGTACATGAGTGTGTACTCAAAAATCTCAATAAGATGGAAATGGAGAAGGAATTGTGGCATAACCATGTTCATTGAGGGGTGCTCCCCCTTTTCTCTCTCTCTCTCTGGTAAGTGTAAATACCCTCTGGAAACAACAAAAAAGGAATACATTTTCAATTTTAAATCAATAGTAAAATTATATCTTTATACAGCAAAGATTAAGAGTTTCAAATAGCTTCAGAAAATAATTATAGTTCTAAATAAAGGTCATGTGAACTTCATTCCAACAAGATTTCAAACTCTGATGATAGATGAAAAAAAAAAGAGACAACAAAACAGCAAAATAAAATAACACTAACCATTACCATTATGCCTTCATCAAACTATTCATGTGTTCAATGATTACCAAGTATCAGGGCCACCAGGTAGGGTGGTGGTGAAGGTGCTGAACTCCCACATGTCTGACCACAGTTCAAGTCTTAGATCTAGTGCCTTGCTTTCTCTCTCTCTGGTCAAAATGAATAATAATAATAATAATAATAATAATAAATTAAATGAAATGAATAATTCCAAAAAAAAAAAAGGTGACCATCTACTCCATGATTCCAGTGCCTACTACTACAGTTAAGGATTTCACAGCCTTAGACAATGTTTTCTGTTGATTTATTTGGTTTTCTCTGTAACATCACTGACATTAAGCATGCTGCTCTTAATCTCCTGATAATACAAAAGAAGCAGTAAGTCTTAACAGTCTGTTCTGAATTAAAACTAGCAAGTCGAAACTCATGATCTGTTTTTTATTTTGGAGGTTTTTGCTGTATGGCACTTGCGCTTGCCAGAAAGACAGAGAGAGATAGAGAGACAGAAAGAGAAAAATCACCCCCCCAGGGGGGATGGCTATGCTGCAGCAATCCCTTCTCCTCCATTCTCCTCTCAGGATCTTGGGCACACATGCACACACGCCCGGCGTGAGTTTAACTGGGACTAGAACCGTGGTTGACTACAGGGGAGTCTAGTGACATAGCCATTATGCCAACTGCTAGTCCTGAAACTCATGATCTGAAAAGTATCCTTCTCTTCTAATTTTTTTTTAAATTACTTATTATTTTTAAAAATTTGCTATAGGGCATAGGTGCTCACCAGAGGAGGGGAGAGAGAGCGAGTGAGCGAGCAAGTGAGGGATGGAGGAAGGGAAGGAGGGAAAGGCAAAAGTGAGGGAGCAAGCTGCCAGGGCCGGGACTTGAAACGTGGTTGGCCATTTGAGAATCCAAAGCCTTAAGCATCATGCTATCTGCTGGCTCCTTTCCTAGTTTCTTATTTTTATCCACATTAAAACTTAAAGTTATTTTTATCGGCATTAAAACTTAAAGGTCCTGAAGGGTTTTTTTTTGATAGTCTCAGTGCTGTTACTACACGCTTTCAATCACTTAAATTCTTATATTCATAGAGTTTCAAGACAGATTATTTGACATTATGTTGTTCAATCTTCCTGAATGACATGGAGATCTCTGGGAGGTTAAGTGACCTACGTACATCACACAATAAAGTTAATGGCAAAGTCAAAACTAAAACTCGGAAGTCCTGATGTCCAGTCAAGTGCTCTTTCCACAATGACATGCTGCTTCTGACCACGTAACTCTTTATAATAAGTAAGATGTAAACCAAACAATTTAGGGGACATTATTATCTTACATTTAAATCCTTAGAAGAATTATTCTCTGTTGGCTACTAGTCTCTTTTTGGCTTTATTTTAAAACTTCCATATTTTATTTTTGTCTTGTTTTTGGTCATTTTGACTTGAAATTTAAATTAATGATGTACTAGCATCTACAGTTATGTAACACATTACTACAAACTTAAGAGGCTTAATGCAGCACACATTCATTCTCCCAGTTTCTACGACTCAGGAAACCACTGAAACCAGTTCCAGGTCTTCTGCTTAGAGTCTTACAAGGCTGCAGCCAAGATGTCCCCTGGGCTGCACTCCTACAGAGAGGCTTAAGTCTAGTAAAGAATCTGCTTCCTAGTTCATTCAGGTTGTTGGCAGAATTAATTTCCTTGTGATTGTATGACTGAGGTCCTCATTTCTTTGCTGGCTGTCATTTGGGGATTGCTCTCAGCTCCTAGAAGCCATCCTCAGGTCCTGGCTGCATGGTCCCCTCTCAACAGGGTAGCTGACTTTTTCAAGTCCAGCAGAAGAATCTCTGTTTTCTTTAAAGGGCTCACATCATTAGGTCAAGCCCACATAAGATAATCTCCCTTTTAATTATACTAAAGTCAACTGATAAGGGACTTTAAATATGTACATCTGCAAAATCTCATTTGCCTTTGCCATAGAACAAAACCCAATCATGAGAGTAAAACCTATGATATTTACTGGCTTCAATCACATTGGTGAAGGGGGCAATTAAATACTGGGAGGCAAGGATCTTAAGGGCCATCTTAGAATTCTATCTACCACAAATACTAATGAAAACTCATAAACAGAAGGACAAAAAAGAAAGTCACTGCAATATGCCTGTAATCTATAACATTCTAGATTTTGATCTCCCAGAGAGATGGTTATAATGTAGTCAGATCAAGAGGCTGGGACTGAATCCCAGCTTCATCATGTACTTGCTGTATGTACTGGATACATGATCTTGGGGCCAAATTACTTAATTCCTCTATGTGCCTCAGTTTCCTTATCCATACAATTGTGATAAAAACTACTAGTTTCAATGAATTCTGATGGGGACTAAATGAAACAATGATATGTATTGAGAGTTTACTATATTTTAAGTATTCTTCTAAGTTCTTCGCATTAACTATTAACTACTGATAATTTAATTATTAAGAAGATATGACTATTATCTCTATTGCACAAATGTGGAAACAGAGGCACAAAGTTGTTAAAAACTTGCTTAAGGTCACACAACTTTTAAATGGTAAAGCCAAGTTACATCCAGGCAGTTTTGCTTTCAGTTCCAGCTCGTTCAAGCACTGTATTTTTTTTAACTTAATTCTTAAAAGTATATTTTACATTCTTCCACTGAACTTCATCATAGTACATAAAATGTGATTTCCGATCCAGAATACACTGTACAGTGGCCTAATAATACATGTTATCATCAACAAACAATTTTCTATTTCTTGTTTCACATATATATATTCCCCCCTACTTCTCACCCTCTGCCATTTCCCTCCCTCCTCCTACACTGTCTCTGATATCTGCAGTTGCTTTCCGTTCTTTCCCCCTCCCCCACATTTTATTGATTCACAAAATACCTTAATGAATCTACTTCCAATAGCAAGTTCAGTTTATATATACATATCTGTGAACACATGTTGATTTTAGGCATGAAACTGTGAGTAGAATGAATAGACTATAAAATAACACCTAGCTGAGACTATATAGCTTACTGTGGTCATTAAATAGGTACTTTTTAAATACTTTTTTTTTAATTTCAAGAAAGACAGTTTTAGCTCTAATAAATCAAAGTAAAAAAAAAAAATTAAGAGGTTTGCTTAAGACTTAAAGCCAGGACACAGGCTAGGATTCTGTTCAAACAGTACATGGACCTGTCGACAACGCAAGAGAAGACAAAAATCCTTAACTCTGGAAAACAAAGCATAGAAGATGATCCGTAATGTTTTAGTCAAAAGTCATAAAATTCTATTTTACCAGTTTAGACTCATATATTTAATTATCTTCTGTTGTGGTCTGATCTTTCCATTTAAATTCTGAAAGATAACGTTCAACTCTGGACTTGTCCCTACCATTAAGCTGGCCATTTTCTTAGTTGTTTTTGAACTCTTATTTCTCTGTGACTGACTTTAGCTTTCCTGGTATAGAACTCCCTTCAGAACTTCTTGGAGAACTGGTCTGATGTCTGTAAATTCTTTCAGGTTTTGTTTATCTGAGAATGTTCTTGTCTTCTCTTCCTATATGAAGGATAATCTGGCCAGATATAAAATTCTTGGTTGAAATTGTTTTTCACTCAACACTTTGAGTATATTTTCCTATTCTTTTCTTGCTCACATTGTTTCCAATGAGAGGTCTGCTGTCAGCCTGATGGGATATCCTTTGTAGGTAACCTGATCTTTCTTTCTTGCCAATCTTAGTATTCTGTCTTTGTCTGTGGTTTTGGTCAATCTGGCTAAAATTTGTCTCACAGAAGATTTTCTTGGGTTGACTGTATTTGGAGTCCTTTGTATTTCTTGAGTCTGGATTTCTGAATGCCTCTCTAGGTTTGGAAAGTTTTCTTCCAGGGTTTCATGGAATAGATTATTAATGTCCTTATTAGTCTCTTCACCTTCTAGGATACCAATTATCCAGATGTTTGGATGTTTAATCATATCTAATATTTCTCATATACTATCCTCATTTTGGGGGCTATTTTCTCAGTCTTCATGATGGATTTTTCTACTCCAGCGATTCTGTCTTCTCCATCTGAGATTTGATTTTCTATATGATTTAGTCTGCTTTTAATACTTTCAAGGGACATTTTGACTTCCTGTATTAGAGCCTTCATCTCTAACATTTCCATGTGATTCTTTTTTATGGTATGTATTTCCTCTTTCAGATCTCGCAAGAACTTCCTCCCTTCCTGGAACTCATCGGCTCTTTTCTCCTGCTTCTTCTGGATGTCATTGTCTCTTTTCTCTTCCATCTCTGTTGGCTCTGTCACTATGAATATTCTAAATTCTTTATCAGACATTTCTATGAGTTCCATTGTACTGTCTGTGGATGAAAAGGAGTTACTTTTTTCCCTTGGGGGAGAGGTATTTTCTTGGTTTCTCATATTTTTTGTGTCTCTGTTGCGATTTCTAGTCATCTGATGGGTTATTCGTTTCTTCCTAATTTCTAGAAATTCAATCTGAGCATTGAGATGCATGTAGGAGGAGGTGATCTGCAAACTCTCTGCCATGCCAGTTTTCTCCCTTTGTGCAGCAGATTCAGTAGGAATTGAGGAATATGTTGACCCTAACAGTATTCGAATGTTTGGCTACAGTTCACTTAGAAAGTGAAGAGGTAAAAGAAAAAGGATAAGAAAACAGAGAAATAGAAAAAAAGAGAAAACAAAAAAATAAAAAAGGAAGAATTTATTTATTTATTTAAACAAACAAACAAACAAAAAACAAAATGGCGCACTCGCATGCCACACGAAAGCACTAGATCTCAGCTGCCATGGAGGACTCAGTCTTCTTCTGAAGGCCTGCCCTTTTTGCCTCTCCTAAATGGGAGGGAGAAAAGGGGATACTTAGCAAGATAAAGGAGGATTTAAGATTCAAGAAAATACTTTACCTTAAAAAAATTTTTAAAGAAAAATTTTAAATATGAAATGACAGAGAGAGACAGAGAGACAAAAAAGGACATAGAGAGACAGAGAGGATACAGAAGCTCTACTAGGGTAAATTCTCAGCAGAAAACCTTCATTTCTCTTATTCCCTGAACGCACTAGTTCTTAGCTGCCATGGAGGACTCCCAAGCACTGTATTTAAAATGTTTCTTAGCATGTAACTACCAGATTATCTAAATGCCTAGAGACCCAAACTTCGAGATAAGACTACACCCTAAAAATTGTACTTCAAAATAATAATAATCTAAGAATGATGAAGTCAGTGCTAAAACAGTGAGAGAACATTAGTCCCAAATGTGCACCTCCTTTATTGAGCAAGAAATGGACTCATGTCACTTCCAACCTATTACACTTCCATGACACAATCTGGTGTGAATTAAAAATTGGGACAAGAGGCTCCGTCACTACCCTAATTTATGATAGGGAAACAGAGTAAGCTAGAAAACAGAACTGCATCTGAGAACATCTATATTCTATTTGCCTGCTGTTTCATGGGTAAAAGCAGAAACAGGTAGACTTGCAGCTGAGTCCTCAAGCAGAAGAGAGATCATTCATTACAAGGCGTACTACTTCCCAGGCTGACGAATAACCACAGTCTGCAAATTACAAGTGACTCAACTAAGACGTAGGTTATAAGAAAGATCATTTCATTTTGGGCTTTAGATTCAAATAACGAGAATGAAGCAGTTTAGTATAACTGGATGAGCTTCTGGAAAATTCAGGCACTATACCTGACTCCTGAACAATGAACTAGGTAGGGGTACCAACCTCCCTCATAGTAGAAAATATGTGCACAACTTTATAACTACCCCAAAGCTTAACTAATAATAACCTACTATTGACTAGAAGCTTTACTGATAAAACAGTTGATTAACATACATTTTGTATATGTGTTGTATTCTTTTCACAAAGAAGGCTAGAGGAGAGAACATGTTATCAAGAAAATCATAAGAAAGAGAAAATGCATTTATAGTACTATACTGTATATTCTGATCTATTTATTGAAAAAAGTTTGCATACAAGTGAACCCTTGTTCAAGAGCTAACTATATATGCACTTTATAGTCAAATAGAGAAAAACCTGAGAGAAATGTCTTTACTTAGAATTGGGAAATCGGAAATTGCCATGCACGGTCTCATGGAAGAACTAACCACACCATGCCAGTTATGAATTTATTGACTCTCAGCTCCAAATTCACCATTCAGTGCTTGCTCTGTGATAATGGACTCTAAGCATTTCTTCTTTATAGTGAGCATAACAGTAAGTTTTTGTCAATAGAAGGCACTGGAGTGACACTGCCAGGGAGAAAAAGCTTCTCTTCCAGGTTCCCCTGAGCTGCATTTTACTTTTTCTTGCTCATATTACAAGGTCCATCAGTGGTGCAAATGTGTGGTGACATCCGGTGGAGCTTTGCCCCAACCACGTGCCCAAATCAAGCAGTCCCTTAGCAGCCCTGCAGGTTCACCCTGGGCTCAGTGACCACATTAATAAGATGACTTGAACATGCTTTCCAGGTCTTGTAGCCACAGCAGAACCTCAACTCTTTCTTTAATCATGCCAACCAGTATTAGTTTGCACCCTGGAGGCTTGTTTCTGGCATGCCTGGCAACTCTGGACCAGCTCTGGTCTAACAACCCAATGAAGCTGCACCCATACCATATCAGTTTATGCACGGTGTGAACCAACAAGATGTCCTTCCTTGGGTACTCTTCCTCAGTCCTAGGGTATTGTTTAGGGTTCTCTTTACTTCTTTTAAAGTACTTTCCTATCACAGATGGATGATTATTTATACTAAAATGCCACTGTTAAAAATACTGTGTGGTTTTTCTTTTTAATTTATTTTATTTATGATAGAGAGCACATGCATGTGGGAGAAAGAGAGAAGCATCTTTAACAGAGTCTCATCATTCTGTGATCCCCTTTCCATAGCCCTCCAGTTTCTCGAGATCTTGGGCACTCATGCATCTGGAGTGTTTTCAGGCTGAAAACAAGTTTTCAAATGGAGAACTGAACCCACAGCCAGCCATTTGGTTTTCAGCACTATAATTCAGTTTGCTACTGGCTGTGCTGCCAGGCTGAGCCAGTTACTATGTGGTTTCTATCTCTAAGGCTTATTCAATTACCTTGCTGAAGAAATCTTAACATTTACAGTGACTAAATTGCTTTAAAAAATTCTATATACTTTAAAAAAAAATCTATGATCACATACAGAGTGGTCTCAGATACAGTCCTCTTAATTTATCACTTTATGTGGCCATATTGCTTTCTTATAATTGTGTCAGTTGGTCATCAAATAATTGTGGCATTCGACCTTAAAAATAAGATACTCCAATCCCCTAATTTAATCAGAAAGGCTAATTTAGCTTGTTCACAGCTAGTAAGTGCCAGAATGGGGTCAGAGCATCACATCTTTTAACTCTCACAC
>NW_006159659.1:1827859-1840236 GCF_000334495.1 Tupaia belangeri chinensis | reverse complement strand
CTTTATTTCACTTAACTCTCAAATAAAAAATGAATAGCCTTCAAGGACAAGGGCTGTACTTATAGAGACAGTCTAAATATGAAAACATTTTGCAAATCATAATGTGTTCAGTAAATCTAATTTTAGCAAGAGCACCCATGTAAATATATTGTCACACACACACACACTATCTAATAAGAAGTACTAAAATCAGATTTTTTTCTTTTCACGTGAGTCACATCATTCTCTTTCATATATACACATTTTTTGGTCCAAGGAAAGACAAACATTTCCTCTATCTATGTTATTACCTCTGGATTTCTCCTCTCTTGCATGGGACATCAGTTGTAGAGAAGTTATTTTACACTTAATATAATGTACAATGCATTTAGCCACCAAAGTACCAAAACCTGAAGATAATCTAATCCAAAACTCCAAAACCAATGCCTACTTCAATAATAGCGTTAGCATGCTTTAGACTGACCAAAAAGATGGTAAAGGGGCCAAGACTGAAGGTTAACATTAACTGTGAAAAAATTAAAAACAGCTTAATGTTTCCTATCTATAAAACTCAGTATTAGAATCCATGGTTTAGGGACAGGCAGGTGGCATGGTGGTTAAGGCACTGGACTCCCACATGGCTGGCCATGGTTTGAGTCCCTGACCTCGTAGCTTGCTTTCTCACTCACGCTCTCCTTTTCTCTGTCTGGTCAAATTAAGAAAATAATAATAATAAATAGAAATTAAATAAAATGAATTCTTTAAAAAAGACAGAAAGTAAGAAAAGGGGAGAGGAAGAATAATTGCATATTTTAAGGACATAGAAATTGTTTCCCTAATACAGTATCTCTTTAAAAAAAGCATCCATTGTTTAATGAAATTGATCATAATTTATATGTTCAAATGCTAGTTACAACCAAATGTCAACCATCAAAGACAATATTTTTTTCCAGTTTGCATTTGAACCAGGATCACAGCTGTAAAAGTGACTTTTCACAGTATTAAAGACTTTCTGAAGACCAAAATATAATTACTTCTATGGATTTTTAAGTCATTAGAGTGCCACTGTTTTCAATAAACCTCTACAAATATTAATACTAATATGAACACTTTTATTTCATTATGAGACATGCTGCTACCCTGGTACTAAAACACATCCTTAAGGTTCTGGGTGATTAGAAGAGAAAAGCTAGGCTTTCATAAATGACATCATATAGATGTCGAGGCGAAGACTAAAATGAGCTCTTTCCCCTCCAGGCTCCTTTCTTACATCTGTTGGCTCTATGCAGTTTAAGCTATTTCCAGTCTGAATAGCAGAAAAGGTATAATAATTTGAGTCCAGATGGAGTTTAGGAACAAAGAATTCATAAATTTAAAGAAGGAAAAAATATACAGAATGCTTATGAAATAAAACAAATACTTATCATGCCAAAATAAGCCTAATTCCTTATCAAACAAAAATTTAAAAATAACTTGAAGGAAAAAAAGTGGAGTGGCAGGAGGAGCGGGAGCAGAAGCTGAGAGAAGATCCGTGAGAATGCTCTGTAAACTGTAAAGAACTATTAACATTAAATAACAAAACAGAAGTTTGCTGTATTTATTCTTCCCATTAAAAAAACAATGCAGTAAAATGCAAATGTAAGGTAGGTGCCATACACAAGACCACTTAGATATGGGCTGCAACAAGCAGAGGCAGTCTACCAAAGCACAAGCTCTGAAATGGCTTCTCAGCAGGACTTATCTCTAGATTTGAAGGCCATATATATATATATATATAAAGGGAGATTGAGGAGAAAGCATAGAACTGATACAATCTCCAGATTCTCTGTAACTGATTTACTTTATTAAATAAGGTTCTGTGCAGAGCCAAACAGACGAGTTTCAACATGTTAGAGAATAAATAATCCAAGACAAAGCCCAAGAGGGAAATATCATATAGATACAGGTAGAGTTGAAATAAACCATCTTAAGTCAATAATCACTCAGTTATATAGAACATTGCTTCTCTGTATAGATTTTTATCCCTTATGGTTGCACTCTGTCATCAGTTCCATTTTATTTAATGGCAAATTCCAAGGAAAACCATTCTGTTTAGTCTCCTTTAATTCATTCTCACATTAAACATTAACAGACATCTCAGCCCAACACTATAACCAACCTGTCTTCACACTAGGTCTTTTGAACTGTTTTTAAGCAGACGCAACTATATAATTTTAGAGATGATAAAAGTGAAAAGAATATTTAGTCTAAGGGTTGTCTAAATCACTTTTGACTATTCTCTATGTATACTACGGTCCATTAAAAGCCAAGAGAATTATAATTACACTAAAATAATATACACTTTTATATTTTTTTCCATGATGAAAGCAATGCAAGCTAGTTGAAAAAAATTGGGAAGATACCTGAAACTTAAAAACAAAACAAAACAAAACACAAGAGCTAATTGGTGGCATTATAATTAAGGTAGCTGGATTCCACATAGCCAACTACAAAATTTGGGCCCTGGACTTGGCAGCTTGAGAGACATGCTGGGCATATGTGTGTATGTGCTCCAAATCCTAAGAGAATGAAGAATGGAGTGCAGTATGGCTAGCCCTCCTGGAGGGTGCTTTCTCACTTTCCCTCTCCTTTTCTATCTCTCTCCAGTGAGTACATGCACCCAATGTGAAAATTAAAAATATCAGCTATCATCAGGACCAGCAGTTAGCATAATGGCTATGCTGCTGGACTCCCATGTAGTCGACCGTGGTTCGAGTCCCGGACCCAGTGGCTTAAAACTCACACCGGGCATGTGTGCGTGAGTGCCCAAGATCCCGAGAGGAGAAGGGATTGCGATGTGGCCATCCCCCCCGGGGGGTGATTTCTCGCTTTCTGTCTCTCTGTCTAAAAGTAAGAATAAAAGAGACAAGTATCCTTTGGCAAGCACATGGACTTTCACTATCTAGTACCTGGCAGCTGCAGAAATGACATGATCTCCTACCAGAGGTAAAGTTATCAGGACAGATTAGCATCAAACAATAAATGGATTTACAAACAAAATTAGCCAATTGTTCATTAAGAGAAGGAGAGGGGGGGAACCAGCAGTTAGCGTAATGGCTATGTCGCTGGACTCCCACGTAGTCGACCGCGGTTCATGTCCCGGACCCGGTGGCTTAAAACTCACGCCGGGCGCGTGTGCGTGCGTGCCCAAGATCCCGAGAGGAGAATGGAGGAGAAGGGATTGCGGCGTGACCATCCCCCCTGGGGGGTGATTTCTCGCTTTCTGTCTCTATGTCTCTCTCTGTCTGTCTGGCGAGCGCACGCGCCCTACAGTGAAAATCTCTCCAAAAAAAAAAGGGAGAAGGAGAGGGGCCAGTAGGATGCACGGTGGTTAAAGTACTAGACTCCCACATGGCTGACCACAGTTTGAGTCCTGGACTTGGCGACTTGAAAATCATGCCGAGCATGTGTACAATATGTGCCCAAAATCCCAGGAGGAGAATGAAAGAGAAGGGATGCAGTGTGGCTATGCCCTCCAGAGGATGATTTCTCACTTTCTCTCTCTCTACGCCTGTCTGTCTGTCTCTGGTGAAGAGATGTGTCCTCTGGCAAAAACAAACAAACAAACACTTCATAAAAAAAAGAGAGAGAGAGAGAGAAAATGCCCTTCCACAAAGTATAAGGTACTCATACCTAATTTCCAGTAGTAAAATATCAGTAGTCATGAATTGATTCAACAAATATTGCCCAATTATCACTCAGAAGATTGTCTGGTGAGTATTGATTCAAAGCAAAGGGAATTCAAGTATTTTATGAAATTGCACCCAAATGACTATAGAAGTGAATTACCCTTGTTATAGAAAAGAATACCTTTCTATAGAGGGTGGAAGGGTGGGGATCAGGGGAAAAAAAAAAAAACCACCTTTTTTTTTCTCAGAGAGATTTTTGCTGTAGGGCACATGTGCTCACTAGAGACAGAGGCAGAGAGATGGAAAGCGAGAAATCAACCCCCAGGGGGAATGGCCATGGCACAATCCCTTCTCCTCCATTCTTCTCTCAGGATTTTGGGTATGTACACACACACGTGCCCAGCATGAGTTTTTAAAGAGAGATATCTGCTATAGGGTGCATGCACTTGCTGGAGAGACAGAGAGACAAAAAGCAAGAAATCACCCCCTGGGGAGATGACCACACTGCAATCCCTTCTCCTCCATTCTCCTGTTGGGATCTTGGGAACGTATGCATATGGCCCAGTGTGAATTTTAAGCCACCAGATCTCGGACTCGAACCATAGTCGACTATGTGGCAGTCCAGCAACGTTAACCATTTCACCATCTACTGGTCCCACAATATATTTAATAGGTACAAGAATGAAAAGTGATCTGATGATAATTACATGGTAATGGCTTTGAGTTGACTAATATGCACTATAATCATGCTGGGAAAACCATGTTGTATACTGTAAAGATAAACAGTGATTAAATATAAATTAAAAAAAACTTAGAAAAAAAATTTTGTAGAGCCAGGTACCTATTTTGTACACAATTCAAGATAAAAAATGAACAAAAAGATTAAGGACAAGGATGTGCCAGTGTTCACATAAACACAGAATTACTACAAACTTGTATATTAGTTTTATTGGGCTATAACATTCTGTTAAGTGTGTGAAGTTATTGGAGGAAAGTGATTTCAAAGGGTTTTATCATGTAGCCATTATGGCAGAAGTCTTTTGTGGTGAATGATCTTGTGTACTACTCAAACTCCACAAAATGAAACTGCTACATTCTATTTGTGTCAAATTATTTCAGTATATCAATACTGTAATTTTCTAAAAAAAGAGCTGAGCTGTTTTTTTGTGATTGAATGATTAAATAATATGTCTTTGTTTCCTGAGGAAGTAAAGAAGATCATAGTAAAGTCTTATTTTATGCAAAACAAAAATGAATTTGAATTTACCCTTTAACAACTAATAAATAAAAAGAACATACAAAGAAAATAATACCTTTCTCTGATACCTTTTTGTCACAGAAGAGCAGTGAAAAATTCTTATTTCAAATTATTTTTATCTACATTATTTATTATATTCCAACCTTACTACATATCACAATCTTAAAATATTATATCATGTTTTTCTATTATATACAACAGAATGGTTATAACTTATAAAATTCTTTTTTTTTTTTTTTGAGAGGTTTTTGCTATAGGGCGTGTGCGCTCACCAGACAGACAGACAGACAGAGACAGAGAGACAGAAAGCGAGAAATCAACCCCCTGGAGGATGGCCATGCCGCAATCCCTTCTCCTCCAGTCTCCTCTCGGGATCTTGGGCACGCATGCACACGTGCCTGGCGTGAGTTTTAAGCCACCGGGTCCGGGACGCGAACTGCAGTCAACTATGTGAGAGAGCGACATAGCCATTACGCTAACTGCTGGTCCCAAAATTCTTATATTTTGTTTCATTTATAGATTCTTTATAAAATATTGGGTTGTTAGAAGAAGCCATGATGCATTTTGCATAGAAAAACAAACATGTCATGACTTTTCCAATGTGGTTAGTAGTTTTGTTTATTTGCTTGTTTTTGGGTTTTAGTTCATTATTTTACAGGCTGTAGCTTTTTTTTTTTTTTTTGAGAGGTTTTTGCTATAGGGCGCGTACACTTGGCAGAAAGAGACAGAAAGCAAAAAAATCATCCCCCAGGGTGGATGGCCATACCGCAATCCCCTCTCCTCCATTTTCATCTCAGGACCTTGAACACACATGCACACGTGCCCGGTATGAGTTGAAGCCAACAAGTCCAGGGCTGGAACGGTGGTCAACCACATGGGAATCTAACAACATAGCCATTACTCCAACTGCTGGCCCCAAGGCAATAGCATTTTTAAAAAGACTTACTTAATTTTATTTATTATTACTTTTAAAAATTTGCTATAGGGCACATGTACTCACCATAGAGAGAGGGAGATAGAAAGAGAGAGAGAGAGAGAGAGAGAGAGAGAGAGAGAGAGAGAGAGAGAGAGAGAGAGAGAGAGAGAGAGAGAGAGAGAGAAAGAAAGCAAGCTGCCAGGTCTGAGACTAGAACCATGGTCAGCCATGTGGGATTCCAGTGCCTTAACCACCATGCCACCTGCTAGTCCCACAGGCTGTATGTAGCATTTTATTTAATTAATAATTAAAAAATGGAATATTCTCATCCAGATGTGATGGAAAGGGCTAGCAGTCCTAGCTACACAGAAGGCTGAGGGAGGGAGGATCATGAATTGCCAGCCAGCCTGGGCAACACAGTGAGACCCCAAATTCTAATAAAGAAGAGAATAAATCCAAGTCTACTTACCACATGAAGAATTTTATTTTCTGTTTCATATACAGTGCAATCCTGAAAAAAGAAACATACATTAAATTTAAAAAATCAAGCATTTTCTTAAAAAATATTGTCCTAGGAATTGTACTATAATTTGAAAAAGTCTTCACAATACAACTACAAAAAAATGAGAATAGGGAAAAAAATCTGGAATTCAATATACCAAAATATTAATAGTAATTAGGTCAGATGGTCAATTATAGAGGATATTCTAATTTTTGATTAACTATTTTCTAATTTTAAACATACATAACAAAGAACAATATTTATTAAGAACACTTGAGAAAACAAATATTAAGAAAATTACTGTAACCAATTCTAACTAAACTTTTACTTGTGATAAATATATTTTGTTGAAATATTCCAACATTTCTGGGACCAGCAGTTAGCGTAATGGCTATGTTGCTGGATTCCCACGTAGTTGACCGCGGATGGGACCCGGTGGCTTAAACTCACGCTCGGTGCGTGTGCGTGTGTGCCCAAGATCCCAAGAGGAGAATTGGAGGAGAAGGGATTGAGGTGTGGTCATCTCCCCTGGGGGTGATTTCTCGCTTTCTGTCTCTCTGTCTCTGTCTTTCTGGCGAGCGCACGTACCCTATAACAAAACCCTTTCCAAAAAAAAAGGAGTTTAATGTTTCTATGGATTGGTTTACTCAAGGAATTTATAAAATGGGCATATTAGTAGTACCCAATAAGGGCATTGTAAGAATTAAATGATTATTGTTGTTCTGTAGCATTAATTTTTAAAAAAACAAATTACCTTTACTTCAAAATAAAAAAAATAACTTATTATTTAACTAATTTTGAAAAAAAAATCCATATTCCACAGTATTGCACACATATTTCTAAATTTCTAGAGGGCATGTGCATTTGTCAGAGAGAGAGAGTGCACGCATGCATGTGTGAGACAGACCCCCCCCACCCCGCCACACACAACAGGATATAGTCACGTCATAATTCTTTTTCCTCCATTTCTCCATCCCATCAGAACTTCGGGCACACAAGCACATGCACCTGGTATGTTTTTCAAGATACCTGGGGTGGAATTCAAACTGTGGTTAACTATACGGGATCTAGTTTTCTACACACATGGCTTAACTGCTGGGCTACAGGACTGGCCTACGGTAGTGCATATTTTAAGGAATGATATCCATTTCATTTTATCCCTGAATTTAATTTTTTTAAAAGGAATCTTGTCCAACATAGTTTTTGATGATGCTATTTATCACAACACCTTGTCAGAAGTACATAATTTTTTAAAAGTAAAATATAGGTCAGATTAATTTCACAAACTAACAAATATATTTGATTGAGTCTTGTCTTTCTGAGAGGTTCATGTGCTTAAGATATGTTTACTACAAATATAGTCATATTATATCTGTATATTTACATAAGGTCAACTCCTTTTTTTTTTTGGAGAGGTTTTTGCTATAGGGCACATGTGCTCACCAGAAAAACAGAGAGAGACAGACAGAAAGTGAGAAATCACTCCCTAGATGAGATGGCCATGCCACAATCCCTTCTCCATTCTTCTCTCGGGATCTTGGGCATGCACGCACATGTGCCCGGTGGGAGTTTAAGCCACCAGGCCCAGGACTCGAACCGCAACTGACTACACGGGAGTCCAGCAACATAGGAATTATGCCAACTGCTGGTCCTTCAACTCAATATATAGTTATAAATTAGGTATACAGAGGAGCCAACGTGAAGATACAGCATTTATATTTTGAAAGTGTACTTGCACTTATATCTATATTTGTAAGAGTCAATTTTACACAAATTAAATTCATGTACAATTATGGGAAGAGATGATTTTCTGAAAACTGGGAAATTGCCCAGTTTCCTCATGTTGCTTCTACAGCTTGGTTCAGTTGTGATGGACCCAAGTTTCATCATCTGCCTACCTTCCCAGAATCAGAGGATATAATTAAACAGTCAAACTTCAAAGGAAAAAAGTAAATATGATCTAAATGTATATCCTACTAGTGATATAATAATCACAGAAAATAACTATTTCAAATCTTATTATATATAATAATTTTCTTGCACATCCCTAGTGTGATATAACAAAAAGCACTGTTAAATACTGTTGTTGTCAGTGAGCACATTGTTGGTAGTAGTGTTATTGTCATTGTGCTGAATCTGTTGTTGGTGCTTCATAAGATGAAATCATTTAACAAATGTGACTATCATTTTCACATTCCTGATATCATTGATAAGTATTTTTAGCATGAGATAAAGCAGAAACTTACATTAAGAATTAAGAATTTAAATAAAAACCCTAGAATCTTGATCTATTGTGTGTGTGTGTGTGTGTGTGTGTGTGTGTGTGTGTGTATGTGTGTGTATTTCTTAGCTATGTCTGCTGAAGAGGCATAGGAACCATAACCAACCTAATACTTGAACTTTCCAAGTATGTAGTCTTGAAATACCATTTCCCAGGCCTTCTGGGAAAATGCCTGATTCCATATCTGAGATAGGACATGTTGAAGATGAAGCTTAGATTATGTTGTTATATGAGACAGAAAGATGTCATCAGAGATTATAAGATTGTGTTAGTAGGACTCAGGCATAAACACGAAGGGATACCCACTGGCTTTCAAGATGAACAATTTAAGCCTCTAAAAGGATAATAACTGCAATAGATAGAAACCTAGTAAATACTATTAAATATTAAATACATTATTTCTGATACTATATTAACATTAAATTATAAGTATATTAAATATCTAAAACTTATTTAATAATTTTCTAATTTATTAAATTAACTGGACATTGTACAATAAGTGTACTTTTCCCCTTGATTCAGTAACTATTATTTAACTGCTAGAGACATTAAGATGAATAAAACATAGCCCCTGTCTTAGGAAAGTTCAGTTTAGGAAGATAGGAATTCACACAAATAAGTTCAAAGAGAAAGAATTCCAAAGTTTTTATGACATCTTAAGTTCTAATAACTTTAGAAATATAAATGCTGCAAAATTACATAAATCAATATGTGAAAGGACAATTACTTAAATTTTTAAAATATTTCTTACAAAAATTGAACAGGACCACTGAGTTGTACTATTCATTGCTCTAGTCAAATTTCAAATTTTGAAAATCTTTATCAGCTGTGCCTCAGTGACTGAAGCATAACATCTGTAAATCCTAGATTTAAGATTATTTGAAGAATAAAGTACTGATGCACGCTTGACAATTTTGACATTACTCTGTAAGACAAAGTCTAAGAGAAATAAATACACTATGTGATTAAGGTGGCCAAGTTTTTCTACCAGTCTGAAAAACTGTCATAATATTAAAATTAAAATCTTACAATTGAAAATAAATAAAATAAATGCTAATAAAAATGTAAATAATTAAATTTCCAAATAATGCATTTTATAAGTATGCAATACTTACACATAGTAAGTTAAAGCTTAAGTTGGCACTAAGATATTTAGGATATTCTCACTTAGTATAATAATGGTACAATTATGAGACTGGTGGAGTGAGTAGAGGAGAAAGTAAATAACTCTGCCTTAACAAAAATAAAGGTAACTTTTAATGGGGTCTTGGAAACAGTATGTCTTTAGGCAAAATAATAAAGGTATCACTAAAAAAGCAGCATATCTATACTCAAACACAGTTAAGCTACTGCAGTAATTTTCAGATTTTATTTATAGTTCTATATACAGAAGAGCCACTTGGGGAGTAGGTTCAAATGCAGATTTCCAGGTATATCTTCAGAATAAAAAAAGACACAGAATGGAGGCCCCCATGATGATTTTGATGAATATGGGATTTTGAGAAACACTTGATTTATTTTACAGAATTACCTAATGATAGAGAAACAAAACCAAAAATGATCAAATATACTCAGTAAGCTGATTTAAAAACATTATCTGTTGGCTCACTATCAATAGTTCTCAGCTCCTCAGAACTGTGTTTTGGTTACATATTCCCCAAATTTACTGATTTTTTTTTCTCCTAGTGAACTTCTTTCTTTCTTTAATAATAAGCTTACTACTTTGAATAGCTGCTTCTTGTTGGTGCCTCTACAGTCTTTCAACCAGATCCCAGCTGGATCTGCTGTTCATTACTGAAATCCAGAGGCTTTCAAAAAGGATGGGAACCCAGCATTTTAAAAAGAAAACTACAGGGGCTAGCAGGTGCTGTGATAGTTAAGTTGCTGGACACCCACATGGCCTACTGCAGTTTGAGTCATAGAACTCTGCATGTGCGTGCATGCCCAAAATCCCAGGAGGAGTATGGAGGAGAAGTGATTGAGGTGTGGCCAGCTCCTACCTTCCCTCCCCCGGGAGTGGTGCAGTGATTTCTCACTTTCTCTCTCTCTGTCTCTGTCATGTGCATGTGCCCTAAGGCACAAACTTACAAAAAACAAAAAGAACAAAACAACTAAACCAAAAAACCAAGAGTGCATATTAACTTGCTATTTAGGGAGAATAGTAGAAACTAAATGACTGTGTTCTGTTTTGCTAAGTTATAAGCTTATGAAATTTATCTTATCATGCTAAATATCTAAATAGTTCTAGGAATTTTGAAGGAGTCACTTTATTATTAAAATATCCATTATAAGGCGAATATTTTATTATTATTCATTATATTACAGATTTTATAAAACCATAAAAATATTCAAAAATATTTACCTCTAAAGTGTAAGTTTTGCTAACACTTGGGGCCAAATATTTTCCCAAAAGATCATATCCCAAGTTTTAAAAAGAAGATAGCATTGCATTGGGAGAAATCTATATTGTAGAAACCTATTTATGCTATGGAAAGGTACACTTCTGATGTTCTAGTTATTTTTAGGTCAGGATTAAATTTAGATTTTTAAAATTGGATTTAGAGTTATGGCACGATATACTCCCAGGAATTCTCTTCAGTAGCTCAAGCTGTCTTTTACTGTACATGCAATATAAAATTTGCATTTTCATTTTTTCTTTATCCTTTTCCATAATCCTTCTACAAACTATGTGATGCACATGCAAATGGACTAAATTCCTAATGAGAAAATATCTATAAAAATGAGGAGTGTTTTCTTCAATCTGATTAATTTTTTTTTGGAAAGTTATAAGTATACATAGAATCAGCTTCCTATGATGAACTACATAACCCTATAGGATCCTACTCAGTTACCCTTTTAGTGAAACAATAATATAATTACTATACTAAACAGAATGTATTTTATTATTAAGCTATCAAAAAACATCTTTTTATATCCAAGTGATAAATTCAACAAATGACTTAGTGGTTTAGTCTTTTTCTTTCTTGTTTCATTCATTCATTTATATCACAATCCAGCTCACAAAAACATTTTTGGCATCTTTTAAATACAATTCACTATCATTGGGTAATCAAAAATGAATTAAAGATTGAGTGTTCAAATTAAACTCGGTCCTCTGCCATCACAATTTCATTACTTAGTAGAGAAAACATTCAAATAATGACATAAGGTAGGCCAGATAAACACTAACAAAAGAGTCCATAAAAAAGGAAGTAGGTGCTGATTTCATAATTCCAGAAAAAAATATATGGAAAAGATAATAATTCACTGTCCTTACACGGCCTTTGCATATGGAAATTGAGGGTTCGGTGGTGGGGAGAATATTTCAGGTTGTACAAGCAAATGGAAGAAAGGTACAGTTGATCAGGAGTAAGCACACTGATTCTGCTAGAATGTAAATAATGAAGTAGAGGAAATAAGCAGAGAAAATAATATGGGGTCATATTGTAGAAAGTTCCCAATGCTAGCTGGATAATGTTTTTGTTTTTATTTTAATGGGAATAAAATTTTTATTTTTCTGTAACAATCTAGTTTCTATTTCAAAGCCCCTTATACTTAAGTCAGAAAAAGTTAACTCAGTCAATTGATAATTTCTTTCAACTTCTCTTGGAGACGGGGTGAAGTTGGGTATAGGAAGTATGTGAAGGAATTTATGTTTTCTGAAAGTGATCATAAAGAAGTAGATTTGGTGGGCTGGTAGGTAGTGTGGTGGTTAAGGCACTGGGCTCCCACATGGTCAACTGTGGTTTGAGTCCCAGGCCTGGGGGTTTTCC
>NW_006159659.1:1788641-1817936 GCF_000334495.1 Tupaia belangeri chinensis | reverse complement strand
GGGGGGGTGGGGGAGGTGTGCGGGTCAGAAAGTGGGGAGTGGGTTGAGAGCAATAGGAGTCTGGCTTTCATGTCCCTTCTCCTTCCCTCCCAGGTTACATGGCATTTTCTTCTCCTGAACTCCAAGCCCAGATTGAGGCCAAGGGCTTGGCTCCGCTACACTGGGCAGATGATGATGGAAACCCCACAGAACAGTACCCGCTAAATCCCAATGGGTCACCAGGGGGCGTGGCTGGTGTCTGCTCCCATGATGGTCGCCACCTGGCTCTCATGCCTCACCCTGAGCGGGCCGTGAGGCCTTGGCAGTGGGCTTGGCGGCCCCCACCATTTGACACTCTGACCACCTCACCCTGGCTGCAGCTCTTCATCAATGCCCGAAACTGGATCCGGGAAGGAGGCTGCTGAGGGGGCCAGGGAGGCTCACCTGGCCTATAGTTTGTCTGAATGTCTGCCACCCTCTCCCCAATCATCTTCAGGAGCACCCAATATTATTTCCAGAAGTATCTTGGAACTTTTAAAGAGCAAAATGCCACAGAAAACAGACAAACAGAAACTCAGATGATTCGGTCACCTGCCCGCTTTTGCCTCATGTTGCTGGGTCTGTGTACCCTTCTGCTCTAACATGGACTGCCTTTCTCCAGGCCCAGAAAGCAGCATGTGCTTCAGAGACAAGAGCCCACAGTAGAAAGGTAGGGTGCAGGCTGTGGAGAGGGGGTTCCATTGACCAACCTCATTTAGTGACCACTTATCCTCATTTCCCTTATCTGGGCTCTCAGGGATGTTGTAGGCCTCTCTTCTCATCACTGAGGTTTAGGGGATGGGTGGGACACATGAAAGCACGCAGGTCAGCCCTTTCCTCCTCACTGTTCTCATCTGAGGAATAGCAGGAGCTTTCTGGATTCCATTAAATGCTGTGTTGTGCTAAATGTAAGGAGTTCCTGCTTGCAGGAGTTTCCTTGGCTGTCTCTGGGCTGGCCTGGTGCTGGCCTCTGAACTCAGTATTCCTGATTATTTGCTTCTAATTTAGCAGCTCCCTTTCTGACAGAAGTGGTTAGCACCGTCATCCCTAGAGTAACCCTTAATATATTGGAGTACTACTTCTTCCTTCATTCCATTGATGTTCCTTGACTAGCTATTTGAGTACTATTACTGCCCCAGGAAGTTGATGGTGTAATAGAATCTAAACTAGCTATAGGTAGCATTTACCTCTAGCTAAGCAGGTGCTAGGCATTTTATATGTATCAAAATTAATTAATTCTTGGGACTAGCAGTTGGCATAATGACTATGTCACAGGACTCCCATGTAGTTGACCGCGGATGGGACCCGGTGGCTTAAACTCACGCTCGGTGCGTGTGCGTGTGTGCCCAAGATCCCAAGAGGAGAATTGGAGGAGAAGGGATTGAGGTGTGGTCATCTCCCCTGGGGGTGATTTCTCGCTTTCTGTCTCTCTGTCTCTGTCTTTCTGGCGAGCGCACGTACCCTATAACAAAACCCTTTCCAAAAAAAAAGGAGTTTAATGTTTCTATGGATTGGTTTACTCAAGGAATTTATAAAATGGGCATATTAGTAGTACCCAATAAGGGCATTGTAAGAATTAAATGATTATTGTTGTTCTGTAGCATTAATTTTTAAAAAAACAAATTACCTTTACTTCAAAATAAAAAAAATAACTTATTATTTAACTAATTTTGAAAAAAAAATCCATATTCCACAGTATTGCACACATATTTCTAAATTTCTAGAGGGCATGTGCATTTGTCAGAGAGAGAGAGTGCACGCATGCATGTGTGAGACAGACCCCCCCCACCCCGCCACACACAACAGGATATAGTCACGTCATAATTCTTTTTCCTCCATTTCTCCATCCCATCAGAACTTCGGGCACACAAGCACATGCACCTGGTATGTTTTTCAAGATACCTGGGGTGGAATTCAAACTGTGGTTAACTATACGGGATCTAGTTTTCTACACACATGGCTTAACTGCTGGGCTACAGGACTGGCCTACGGTAGTGCATATTTTAAGGAATGATATCCATTTCATTTTATCCCTGAATTTAATTTTTTTAAAAGGAATCTTGTCCAACATAGTTTTTGATGATGCTATTTATCACAACACCTTGTCAGAAGTACATAATTTTTTAAAAGTAAAATATAGGTCAGATTAATTTCACAAACTAACAAAAATATTTGATTGAGTCTTGTCTTTCTGAGAGGTTCATGTGCTAAAGATATGTTTACTACAAATATAGTCATATTATATCTGTATATTTACATAAGGTCAACTCCTTTTTTTTTTTGGAGAGGTTTTTGCTATAGGGCACATGTGCTCACCAGAAAAACAGAGAGAGACAGACAGAAAGTGAGAAATCACTCCCTAGATGAGATGGCCATGCCACAATCCCTTCTCCATTCTTCTCTCGGGATCTTGGGCATGCACGCACATGTGCCCGGTGGGAGTTTAAGCCACCAGGCCCAGGACTCGAACCGCAACTGACTACACGGGAGTCCAGCAACATAGGAATTATGCCAACTGCTGGTCCTTCAACTCAATATATAGTTATAAATTAGGTATACAGAGGAGCCAACGTGAAGATACAGCATTTATATTTTGAAAGTGTACTTGCACTTATATCTATATTTGTAAGAGTCAATTTTACACAAATTAAATTCATGTACAATTATGGGAAGAGATGATTTTCTGAAAACTGGGAAATTGCCCAGTTTCCTCATGTTGCTTCTACAGCTTGGTTCAGTTGTGATGGACCCAAGTTTCATCATCTGCCTACCTTCCCAGAATCAGAGGATATAATTAAACAGTCAAACTTCAAAGGAAAAAAGTAAATATGATCTAAATGTATATCCTACTAGTGATATAATAATCACAGAAAATAACTATTTCAAATCTTATTATATATAATAATTTTCTTGCACATCCCTAGTGTGATATAACAAAAAGCACTGTTAAATACTGTTGTTGTCAGTGAGCACATTGTTGGTAGTAGTGTTATTGTCATTGTGCTGAATCTGTTGTTGGTGCTTCATAAGATGAAATCATTTAACAAATGTGACTATCATTTTCACATTCCTGATATCATTGATAAGTATTTTTAGCATGAGATAAAGCAGAAACTTACATTAAGAATTAAGAATTTAAATAAAAACCCTAGAATCTTGATCTATTGTGTGTGTGTGTGTGTGTGTGTGTGTGTGTGTGTGTGTGTATGTGTGTGTATTTCTTAGCTATGTCTGCTGAAGAGGCATAGGAACCATAACCAACCTAATACTTGAACTTTCCAAGTATGTAGTCTTGAAATACCATTTCCCAGGCCTTCTGGGAAAATGCCTGATTCCATATCTGAGATAGGACATGTTGAAGATGAAGCTTAGATTATGTTGTTATATGAGACAGAAAGATGTCATCAGAGATTATAAGATTGTGTTAGTAGGACTCAGGCATAAACACGAAGGGATACCCACTGGCTTTCAAGATGAACAATTTAAGCCTCTAAAAGGATAATAACTGCAATAGATAGAAACCTAGTAAATACTATTAAATATTAAATACATTATTTTTGATACTATATTAACATTAAATTATAAGTATATTAAATATCTAAAACTTATTTAGTAATTTTCTAATTTATTAAATTAACTGGACATTGTACAATAAGTGTACTTTTCCCCTTGATTCAGTAAATATTAATTAACTGCTAGAGACATTAAGATGAATAAAACATAGCCCCTGACTTAGGAAAGTTCAGTTTAGGAAGATAGGAATTCACACAAATAAGTTCAAAGAGAAAGAATTCCAAAGTTTTTATGACATCTTAAGTTCTAATAACTTTAGAAATATAAATGCTGCAAAATTACATAAATCAATATGTGAAAGGTCAATTACTTAAATTTTTAAAATATTTCTTACAAAAATTGAACAGGACCACTGAGTTGTACTATTCATTGCTCTAGTCAAATTTCAAATTTTGAAAATCTTTATCAGCTGTGCCTCAGTGACTGAAGCATAACATCTGTAAATCCTAGATTTAAGATTATTTGAAGAATAAAGTACTGATGCACGCTTGACAATTTTGACATTACTCTGTAAGACAAAGTCTAAGAGAAATAAATACACTATGTGATTAAGGTGGCCAAGTTTTTCTACCAGTCTGAAAAACTGTCATAATATTAAAATTAAAATCTTACAATTGAAAATAAATAAAATAAATGCTAATAAAAATGTAAATAATTAAATTTCCAAATAATGCATTTTATAAGTATGCAATACTTACACATAGTAAGTTAAAGCTTAAGTTGGCACTAAGATATTTAGGATATTCTCACTTAGTATAATAATGGTACAATTATGAGACTGGTGGAGTGAGTAGAGGAGAAAGTAAATAACTCTGCCTTAACAAAAATAAAGGTAACTTTTAATGGGGTCTTGGAAACAGTATGTCTTTAGGCAAAATAATAAAGGTATCACTAAAAAAGCAGCATATCTATACTCAAACACAGTTAAGCTACTGCAGTAATTTTCAGATTTTATTTATAGTTCTATATACAGAAGAGCCACTTGGGGAGTAGGTTCAAATGCAGATTTCCAGGTATATCTTCAGAATAAAAAAAGACACAGAATGGAGGCCCCCATGATGATTTTGATGAATATGGGATTTTGAGAAACACTTGATTTATTTTACAGAATTACCTAATGATAGAGAAACAAAACCAAAAATGATCAAATATACTCAGTAAGCTGATTTAAAAACATTATCTGTTGGCTCACTATCAATAGTTCTCAGCTCCTCAGAACTGTGTTTTGGTTACATATTCCCCAAATTTACTGATTTTTTTTTCTCCTAGTGAACTTCTTTCTTTCTTTAATAATAAGCTTACTACTTTGAATAGCTGCTTCTTGTTGGTGCCTCTACAGTCTTTCAACCAGATCCCAGCTGGATCTGCTGTTCATTACTGAAATCCAGAGGCTTTCAAAAAGGATGGGAACCCAGCATTTTAAAAAGAAAACTACAGGGGCTAGCAGGTGCTGTGATAGTTAAGTTGCTGGACACCCACATGGCCTACTGCAGTTTGAGTCATAGAACTCTGCATGTGCGTGCATGCCCAAAATCCCAGGAGGAGTATGGAGGAGAAGTGATTGAGGTGTGGCCAGCT
Source organism: Tupaia belangeri chinensis (assembly GCF_000334495.1). NCBI lineage: Eukaryota > Metazoa > Chordata > Mammalia > Scandentia > Tupaiidae > Tupaia > Tupaia belangeri. The sequence goes on along the minus strand of NW_006159659.1, from coordinate 1,812,767 downwards.
CCTACCTTCCCTCCCCCGGGAGTGGTGCAGTGATTTCTCACTTTCTCTCTCTCTGTCTCTGTCATGTGCATGTGCCCTAAGGCACAAACTTACAAAAAACAAAAAGAACAAAACAACTAAACCAAAAAACCAAGAGTGCATATTAACTTGCTATTTAGGGAGAATAGTAGAAACTAAATGACTGTGTTCTGTTTTGCTAAGTTATAAGCTTATGAAATTTATCTTATCATGCTAAATATCTAAATAGTTCTAGGAATTTTGAAGGAGTCACTTTATTATTAAAATATCCATTATAAGGCGAATATTTTATTATTATTCATTATATTACAGATTTTATAAAACCATAAAAATATTCAAAAATATTTACCTCTAAAGTGTAAGTTTTGCTAACACTTGGGGCCAAATATTTTCCCAAAAGATCATATCCCAAGTTTTAAAAAGAAGATAGCATTGCATTGGGAGAAATCTATATTGTAGAAACCTATTTATGCTATGGAAAGGTACACTTCTGATGTTCTAGTTATTTTTAGGTCAGGATTAAATTTAGATTTTTAAAATTGGATTTAGAGTTATGGCACGATATACTCCCAGGAATTCTCTTCAGTAGCTCAAGCTGTCTTTTACTGTACATGCAATATAAAATTTGCATTTTCATTTTTTCTTTATCCTTTTCCATAATCCTTCTACAAACTATGTGATGCACATGCAAATGGACTAAATTCCTAATGAGAAAATATCTATAAAAATGAGGAGTGTTTTCTTCAATCTGATTACTTTTTTTTTGGAAAGTTATAAGTATACATAGAATCAGCTTCCTATGATGAACTACATAACCCTATAGGATCCTACTCAGTTACCCTTTTAGTGAAACAATGGTATAATTACTATACTAAACAGAATGTATTTTATTATTAAGCTATCAAAAAACATCTTTTTATATCCAAGTGATAAATTCAACAAATGACTTAGTGGTTTAGTCTTTTTCTTTCTTGTTTCATTCATTCATTTATATCACAATCCAGCTCACAAAAACATTTTTGGCATCTTTTAAATACAATTCACTATCATTGGGTAATCAAAAATGAATTAAAGATTGAGTGTTCAAATTAAACTCGGTCCTCTGCCATCACAATTTCATTACTTAGTAGAGAAAACATTCAAATAATGACATAAGGTAGGCCAGATAAACACTAACAAAAGAGTCCATAAAAAAGGAAGTAGGTGCTGATTTCATAATTCCAGAAAAAAATATATGGAAAAGATAATAATTCACTGTCCTTACACGGCCTTTGCATATGGAAATTGAGGGTTCGGTGGTGGGGAGAATATTTCAGGTTGTACAAGCAAATGGAAGAAAGGTACAGTTGATCAGGAGTAAGCACACTGATTCTGCTAGAATGTAAATAATGAAGTAGAGGAAATAAGCAGAGAAAATAATATGGGGTCATATTGTAGAAAGTTCCCAATGCTAGCTGGATAATGTTTTTGTTTTTATTTTAATGGGAATAAAATTTTTATTTTTCTGTAACAATCTAGTTTCTATTTCAAAGCCCCTTATACTTAAGTCAGAAAAAGTTAACTCAGTCAATTGATAATTTCTCTCAACTTCTCTTGGAGAAGGGGTGAAGTTGGGGTAAACTACCAAATACCATATAAGTGGTACTATACAGTGATATGAGTTGTGACTGTGTGTGTTGGGGATGGGGAGGGAGTGAGATTGAAATGCTCTGTTACAGCTTACAGCTGTCTGTTCTTTTCTTCCTGCATTCTTAAATTTATAAGAGTAACTGGTGCCATGTCTCCGATATTTGAATCTCTGGAAAGCTGTATATCTTCTTAGACATACCAAGTAGATGTTTTATCTCTAGGAAGAATGAAGGAGTTTAAACTTTACTCTGATAAACTCAGTGTTCACAGATGTTTGGATATAGGAAGTATGTGAAGGAATTTATGTTTTCTGAAAGTGATCATAAAGAAGTAGATTTGGTGGGCTGGTAGGTAGTGTGGTGGTTAAGGCACTGGGCTCCCACATGGTCAACTGTGGTTTGAGTCCCAGGCCTGGTGGTTTTCCCTTTCTCTCTCTGGTCAAATTAAAAAAAAGATAATAATAACAAATAAAATTAAATAAATAAATAAGTCTTTTTTTTTTAGGAAAATAAGTAGATTTGGAAGAGAGAAAAACTGGAGGTGAGGGAAACAGTTGGAATAGTCTTTCCGTAGAAAATGTAATATATAATCAGGAATTGAATTTAGGTTACAATGGTGGAGGAACAGGCAAAGATAAGTAGACAACATATAGATAGCCAGAAATAAGAGAATTTGTGTGACTGATTGATTGCATATAGAGAATAATGGGGAGTAAATAGTTGAACTCCAGTGGTTCAAGCCTGAGCAAATGGATGAACAGCACAGTAGTGATGGAGAAGAAAATACAAAATCAGAAGTGGGTTTAAGACCAGACATGCTTCATCAAACAGTCTAGTTTCATGTAGTTGAAAAAGCTGAATCAGAACAGAAATGAAGCCAGAACTAAGAGATATTTATATTAAAGAAATAGTTGAAGTTACAAGAAAGCACTGAAACAGAATTATGAATGGTGGGACAATAGTGGAAGATAGAATCTCAGCCAAGGCTTGTTTAGGAACCAGAAAAAGAAAGAGTTGTCACATGGCATGATTAAAGGGAGAAGTAGTATTGGGAGACAAGGAAAGAGTTTTAGGAAGGGAGAAGGAATAAATAATATTTAAATGAAAGAATGAGTAAAATGACTGTGTGAAGCACTAAAAATCAGTTTTAATATAATGATGGAAATGACAAGCATGGGGAGTTGAGATGTGCAAGTAACAGAAATGAATACAAACTACTCTTCTAAGAAGTGTTTCAAGCTAAAAGAAGGGAACTTAAAAGTAGTTTTGAGGGAAATAGGAAAAAAGAAAAGAAAGATCATCGCAGTTAAGGGTTTATCATGATATACTAACTTACTAATGAATTATATTTATATAACTCAGTTAATGTAAAGATTACATATGGAAAGACTATATAGGCAAAGCTCTATATAACATGATTCCTGTCATTACTGTTGGGCGATTGCATGGATATAGAGGATTTAATATTCATACACCAAGGAGAACAAATCAATAGAAGGGTCAACATGACAAAAAACAAAACAAAACAAAAAAACAAAACAAACAAACAAACAAACAAAAAACCCGGCTCATTGAAGTTTGATACCAAAGGGGAAAACAAGTGATTCAAGAATATATCTAATACCAGCTGGCTCCATGGTGCAGTGGTAAGGCACTGCTCAAGAGAAGCCAGGTATCACATAGCGACAGTGATCATTATCCCTGGCCTAGTCAGCCTGAAACAGGTTGGGCATGCACACAGTGCCCAAGATTCAACAGGAGGATGGGAGGAAGGGGATAATGGTGTAACCAGATCCTATGGAGGATGCTCATCTGTCTCTCTCCCTTTCTTTCTCCTCTTCCTTCTCTCCCCCTCTCCACTCTCACATGCACACCCATATGACTCTATTGTGAATCAAGAAAAAAGGTGTTTTTTTGTTTGTTTGTTTTGTTTTGCTATAGGGCGTGTACGCCTGCCAGAAAGACAGAGACAGAGAGACAGAAAGTGAAAAATCACCTCCCTGGGGGGATGGCCATCCAGCAATCCCTTCTCCTCCATTCTCCTCTTGGGATAAGAAAAAAAAAAAATTAAGGGACATCTAATTCTTCCATCTCCTTGAAACAGTAAAGTAAAATATCAGTCAGGGTAGGAGCCACAAATCTGGATAGAGACATAGAAAGGGTGAAGAAGACTGTCAAAAGTAGAGAAGAATTAGATAGACCACAGTTAGTTATCTGGAGAAGAGCAAAAGCAAAATTTACTTTGTATAAAGAAAGCAAACACTCTACTTTTCTCACTAGCTTTGAGCCATTTTACAGTCTTTTATATTTTTTAAAAACCATTTCTAACAACTTTTCCACAGGGGAGGAGGAATAGTCTATTTTTAGTAACAAGCTAAAAGAATTCTCATCCATTTACTACTTATTCTCAGTCTGATTACTTTTTTAACTTTGTGCCTTACAACATCCCAAGTTGAGTACTGACATATGACAGAACTACTTCATCAAAATATGTTCTTTCATGCTATATACAGTAATGGTCTAGAATAGCCCTGTCCAATAAAATATTCTGGGGTGACAAAAATGTTCGACATCTGTGCTATCCAATTTGATAGCCACTACACATGCTTGGCACTTGATATGTGGCTAGTGCAAATGAGAAACTGAATTTCTAAATTTACTTTATTTAAATTTATATTCTATAAGCCACATGAGGCTAGTGGTTATTGTGTTAGATAGCAGCACAGGTAGAGATAAATATGCTATAGTCCATTCAACAGTTACAAAACAGACAACCACTTAACAAAAATTCCAAACAAGTAACAATGAAGGTGACCCCTTGGAAGAAAACCTGAAGGGACTGAGCTCACAGGTATTAACCAGGTTGTGCCCTTATTATTTCTTTTTTTTGGGAGAGATTTTCACTGTAGGGCGCGTGTGCTCGCCAGACAGACAGAGAGAGACATAGAGACAGAAAGCGAGAAATCACCTCCCAGAGGGGATGGTCATGCCTCAATCCCTTCTCCTCCATTCTCCTCTCGGGATCTTGGGCACGCACGCACAAGCGCCTGGCGTGAGATTTAAGCCACCAGGTCTGGGACACGAACCGTGGTCGACTACGTGGGAGTCCAGCGACATAGCCATTACACTAACTGCTGGTTCCCCCCTTATTATTTCTTTAGCAAAAACAGATTCCAGTCTATTATGACATCCATACTAGTAGCACATTACAATGAAACCAATTCTATGGGATAAAATACAAAAAAAAAAAAAAAAGGCCAAGAAAAGGAGTTCAAAGGACTCATCACACATAGCTTCATGGGCATAGAGAAAGGAGTACCAGGGATAAGTGATTTGTAATGGATGAAAGATAAAAGTCCAAACTATATTTAGATTCATCAAAGACTACAAGCTGACTATCCTGAGGGCAAAGAATGTCCATGGTTAACAGACAGACATTGACATCCTTGAATGTGCTACCAAAGTGCTATAGTTTAACATTAATTTCAGATACCTAAATGTCTTAGGGAAACAAGATAGATGTACAATCACTCCGCAAGTACTTCCATGGCATCCCATTCACCTTTTTGCCCAGCACCATGACCCTAAGCTCATTACTATTCCTGCCACTGTTGTTTGGGGAGAAAGGAGAGGAGGGCTCATAAAGGCTAGAATCCTTTGAAATTTTACAATGGCCTATTTTTTTAAAAAAGAATTAGCTAAGATTTTTCATTATATTACATAGGGTTATGAACTGTAACATATGAAGAGCAGTAAACAAAAAGGGGTGAATGTGTGCGCATGACCTTAGTGGCCATGCATCTCTGTTTCACAGATAAAGAAATAGAGACATAGAGAAGTTACATGATTTACTCAAGTAAACAGCTACTTGGTGATAAAACTGGGCCTATGATTACATTTTTAATGCCTTGTTCTAGTCATTCTACTGTACTTAAAAGCATTCCCTACTCTAATGGGAGATGACATCTGATTGTCCACTAATAATACTAAATGCCCCCATGCATTAACAAATTATCAGTATCTCTAAAATATATTACGTGCTTGAATGACTAGAATACATTAATCAATATCATGATACATTATAGAAGGATGTTTAACAAATATAGTATCAATCCCTCTTACCTAACTACAATACAATAGTGAAATGTTCTTCTTTTGGCATACCATTTCATGATCACTGACTTCTTACCAAAGCAATATGCCAATTCATGTTTTTTCGCTTAGTTGTCTAGAGAAAAATATGCACAGACTATCCAAAACATGCAAGTTACAAAAAGAGCCAAAGGAATTTCAAAGAGTTAGAATGTAGCAGGAAAAAAAAAAGTTGTGTAAAGATGCATACAATATAAATCTGTAGCCACAGGCAACAAAAGCCAAAATAAACAAGTAGGACTTTATCAACCTGAACAGTTACTGCACAGCGAAAGAAACAATGAGCAAAACAAAAAGGTAACTTATGGGAGTAAAATATCTGCAAAACATTTACCCAATAAGGGATTAATATTTAAACATGTAAGTAACTCAGACAACTCAATAGCAGAAACAAAAAATCCAGTCAACAAATGGCAAAAGATCCTGAATGTACACTTTTTTCCAAAGAACACATACAAATGGCAAGCAGGAACATGAAAAGATGATCAATATTACTAATCGTCAGGAAAATGCAAATCAAAGCCACAATGAGATAACACCTTGCACCTGTAAGGACAACAATTAACAAAACAAAAGATCACTAAAACTTACTCCATCATTCTAACTTTGTACACTTCAATCAACATTTTTCATTTACCTATTCCTCACTCAAGCCTCCGATAGCCATATTTCTATTCTATTTCTGTTAGATACACATGTTCAGATTTGCCAATTAAAAAAAAGTTAAAAAGTCAGAAGATAAACAGTGTTGCAAGGATGTGAAAAAAGGGAGGCCTTGTAACACTGTTGGTGAGAATATAAATTGATACCAACATTACAGAAAACTTAGGCAGGTTCTTAAAAAATTAAAAACTGGCCCAGACATGGAGGCACATCGGGTCGGGCAGCACTACCTGATATTGGAGTCATATAGGAGAGCTGGGTTCAGATCTCAGGTCAATCTGACTGTGCTGGGTTTGCATCCATGCACCCATGATCCTGGCTGGCTGAGAAACTAGGGGAAAGATGGCAGCATGGTGATAATCTGTTGAGGATACTTCCTGACCTTTCTCACTCATGAAAAAAATAGGTAAAATAAACTCACAAAAATTAAAAATAGAACTATCACTTGATCCAGTTTTAATATGGGTATTTATGGGTACATATCCAAAGGAAATGAGATCACTTTCTTTAAGAGGTTATCTGTACTTTCATATTCACTGCATCACTACTCACACAAAGGAATATTATTCAGCCTTTAAAAAGAAGGAAATATCACCACTTGTGACAACATGGATGAACCTGGAGGCCAGTATATTAAACAAGACATAGAAAGACAAATACTGCATGATCTTATTTACATATAGAATCTAAAACACAAAGATAAATTAGTAACAGAGAGTAGAATTATGGTTGTCAGGCACAGAAGGCAGGCAGGGAGACTGGTGAAAGGGCACACAGCTTCAGTTATAATAGCTCTGGAGACCTAATATACAGGATGGTGACTATAGTCAATAATAAAGCATTATATACTTGATATTTACCAAGAGAATAGATTACAAGTATTGTCACCCCACACATACACATGCACACACACACACAGAGGTAACTGAGGTGAAAGATATGCTAGCTTGTTTGCGGTAATTATTTCACAATGTACGCATATATCAAAATATAACACTGTATACCTTAAATATGTACAATTTTTATCAATCATACTTAAAGAAGGCTGGAAAAAATATAAATTTGTAGCTGCAAAGAAAAACATGGACAGAGGGTGTTAAGGAAGCAGAAAAGACTATCCTCTATAAGCAGTCTAAAGAAGTGAGAAGGGAATTTTGGTGAAAGTGAAGCATGAGTAATGTTTAGAAGAAAAAACAAGAGTTACCCAAACAAAGGGGGAGGAACAGTCAAAGGCAAGGGAAACAGCACAATTTAAAGGGCTTAGGGGTGAGAACCAGAGGTATGCAGGAAACTGAACAGTTTGAGCTTACTGGAATATGAATTGTAAAGCAAAGAAAAAAAGAAATGTGAGGCTGATGGGGTAGGCTGGCACTCAACCATTTTTAAAGAGCTTAAAATTGATCTTGTATATGAAGTGGGGGGACCTTGAATGGATATAAGCAAAAAGGTTTTATCATCCAATATGCATTGATAACAGTCCCTCTGGTGGGAATATGATTTAAGAGGAATAAAGAGTGAAGGAGAATCCTACCAATAAGGTTTTCTACAAAGATTTATTTTTGTCTTGCCTTCATTCAATATGTTATATAAGATAATCTTTGTTACAGAATGGCTGTGGGTATGTTACATTTACAATCTGTTGGGTGAAGTGTTACATAAAAATGACTTAACAATTTCTATATTCAAATTGTAGAAAAGAGACTCTTTACAAGCTTTATGTAAAATGTCACATAAAATAATTAACAGAATATTTGTTCATTTAATTATCAACAAATTAAAAATAAGCTGATTTTTCATGTTTTCTGATGCTCCAGTTCGATATTTGAACATTTTATTTCTCACTATGAAAATCTAAAACATTACTGAAGCCAAAAACTGAAAAAGTACTAAAAACTAACTGTACAATTTGAAGATTCCCAGGTTTACAAAGTCTCTAGAAAATACTAAGATAAAGAAACATCCTTAACTTTTCTTTCTTAAACTTTTTTAGAATTATTTAACATTATTTGTTCATTTATTTTAAATTTGACCAGAGAGAGAGAGAGAGAGAGAGAGAGAGAGAGAGAAAGAAAGCTATCAGGTCCAGGACTCGAACTGTGATCGCCCATGTCAGAGTGTCCAGAGCCTCAACCACTACGTCACCTGCTGGTCCCCTTCTTTTTCTTTTTAAATATAAAAGTTATTGAGTTACCAGTCAGTTGAAAGATATATTCTAATTGTAGTACTGATTTACTCTGATCACCATTAAGCATTCAGATCAGGAATTTTCAATGCCAGAATCAACTGTATTTCTGAATAGCCCTAAATAAATTGATCCACAGATTAATTTAACCACAAATCTCCATACAGCGAGGTCATTCAAGGGTCAGAAGACCTGAACTTGAGTTCTATTCCTGCCTTACTGTCATATAATTTTGGGCAACTGCCTCCTATATTAAACTGAAATGAAAATATCTGCTTCCTGTTTATTATGGGAATTAAATACGTATTTAATTAAATTAATTAAATAATATGTATTTGGAAATGACTTCTAAATTGTGAAATATTATACAAACAGCTGTATCTTTAGACATAGTTTTTTAAAAAAAGATTCATGTTTTCTCTCATGTGAAGACCTACTATGTTACTGAGTATCTGCAACACACAGGCATGAGTCAGGCTTTATTTCCTTTCAGGTCAGAATTGTTCCTCGCAAAGTTTAATGTATAAACTTAAAGAAGACAAGGCCTTTGACTAGGCAATTTTCTATCATGAAAAAACTAGACTAAGAATGATTTTTTTCAATGTTAATTTGAAGTCTCTAGCAGATATGTTTTGATTACCAACCATGTTTCAGACAGTGCTCTTATTCTGGAATTATAATGGTGAACAAGACATATCTACCTTCGAATTGTGTATAGTCTAGTGAAATATACAGAAAAATAAAGAGAAAATATTGTTTAACAAGCTCTGTGACTGGTTAAGCACAGATTTCTATACAGTCCTGAACTACTCATCAACCAAATAAGAAACTTGATTTCATGAAAGAAACTGGATAGCTGATACTTCATAAAAAATATCAAATTAGTCACTATTGAGAAACTCAATTTTCAACTTCATTATACTTTTTTATTGTGTTGGTTGTTAATAAAATGGTGGTAAGGTGACAGGCATATACTTTTTACAACTTTAATATTGAGGCTTCTAAAATATTTTTTGAGTTTAGGGAGAGTGTTAGGGTAAGGCATTAGACTTTCCAGAGAAAGTTGTGTATAAACTGAGATTAGAAGGTTGAGAAGAGTTGAAGATGAAAGTGTTTTAGACAAAATTATTATGTGGAAGATTTTAGAGAACAAAAATTTTAAAAATCCAAAAGGCAACATGTCTGAAGCATACTGTGCAATAGGGACTTAGGAGACATGAAAGAGGAATGCTGAGAGATGAAACTGAAGAGGGAAAAGTTGAGGGAACCTGTTTATGTGTTGCCTTGAAAGTCAGTTAAGGGATATGAGCTTGATCCTGAGGCTAATAGGTGAACCATCGAGGAATTTCAAGCAGAGACTAATATGACCATTATATCAAACTTTAAAACTATTTTAATCATCCCAATTCTATATCCTTCTGTTTAAATTCTATGATATTTTATTATTGGATAAAATTGAGAAATAGAATATATTATTTCTGAATATATTTATGTGCAGCAGCGTACATAAACATACACTGGAAGGACATATGCCAGTGCTAATGTGTGCTTCTGTGGAAGGGGTTGGAGTAGAAATACAAACAACTTCATAAAAAAATTCTGATGCAAATATAAGAAAAGTATGTGTCAATTTTAAGTGCTGGTAATATATGTGCTTGTTACATTATTCTCATAGTTTTGTCATTCCTTTTTTTTAACTTCCAAAATAAAAGAGACATAATTACCCAACTTTTCTGGGATATTGGAAGGACAAGTTCTAAGAACCACTATGGACATTTCAAAAAACGGCCACAGAAATCTTTACAAAAATTGAGTTTGGTAACATTGGTTGTTTCTTGTTGACTGGTGGTTATACATAATTAATTAAAAATAGGGAGATTAATTACTATGCAAAGGCAGTTTAGAAGCCTTAAATCGTTTAAGATATGGAGTCTGTGAAAGGAAATGAAAGTCACTTGGTGGTAAAAGGGCTGAGAAGTACTTTGTCTTTTCTGTTAGAAACGTAGCCAGTTCTTCTGCACCTTGAATAATACTTCTTTTCAAAATTCTACTCTAAGTCTCTTTCATGAGGTTATATAAAGTGAAGTCCTATTTAGCTCTGATCACTCTAGTCTTTTTTCACTGGACAGTGAAAGACTAAGGTCCCAATAGTAGGTTTAATAAATACACTAATATTTTAGCATATAGAGACTCAGAGGTGGAGACAAAGGGAAAGATTATTTATTCAGCATTCAAATGAGTCTCTCGCAAATCCAAAAATTTCAAAATTTTAAGAGTAAAGTGAAGTAAAAGTTTCAAGATACCAAGGATGAGAAAACTCATTTTAGAATGAGATTATAGTCTCTGCAACCCAACCTTAATAGTTTCATTTTGACAGATTGAGGAAGCCATTATTAACTAAGTTTGTTTACTCTGCATATCTTAAAACAAGGCCTACCTAAATGGTTTTGAATGCCCTAGTAGATAACTACAACTGCCTTTGAACAACATGGGTTTGAACTGTGTAGGTCTACTTATACACAGATTTTCTTTTCAATAAATTTATTAGAAAATCTTCTGAAGATATGTGATAATTTGAAAAGAATTTTGCAGTCAAGAGAAAATATAAAGGAATATAAACATGCAGTATGAAATCATAACTGCATAAAATAAACTATAGTGCATACTTTACTACTGTAATAATTTTATAGCATTTCCTGTTCTTACTGTGGTGATCTTAAATGTTCCAAGTATCCACTTAAAATATTGAGACCAGCAGATAGCATAGTGATTACGTTGCTGGACTCCCACATGGCCAACCATGGTTTGAGTCTCAGACTCGGTGGCTTGAAACTCATGCCAGGAACATATGTGTCTGTGCCTAAAATCCTGAGAGGAGGCTAGAAGAGAAGGGATTGTGGAGTGGCTACCCCCCCTGGGGCGGGGGTGATTTTGCACTTTCTGTCTCTGTCTCTCCAGTAAGCTCCCATGCTCTATGGGAAAAAAATCTCTCTTACACACACACAGACACACACACACACACACACACGCGCACACACACACACACGCAATGCTGAGTGAGGCTCAGCCACAGTAGCACCTGTTTGTAAATGCTGCTATGCTTCTATTCAGTAGGGTGAGACCTCACTAGGCGCTTAGATTCCATCCCAGGCCTTCCCTTGTTGGCATGCTGTAATGATACACAGTGATTGAATGTTTTTTAAAAAAAGGCAGATGTGGTGGTACACATTTGTAGTCCCAGTTACTCCGGAAGCTGAAGCAGGAGAACTGTAACAGAGCAGATACAAACTTTCTAAAAAACAAACAAATGAGCAAACAAACGAACAACTAAACCAACACACACAAACCATCTATAGTGTTTTGAGTCATATAAGACAACATAGATAATTAATATTTTTAAACAGGTAAACTTACATGATTTATAAATACAGTACAGTGCTATAAATGCATTTTCTCTTCCTTAGTATTTTCTTAATAACATTTTCTTTTCTCTCATACACTTTACTTTTGGTCACCAGTAGGCCATTAGTAGTTAAGTTCAGGGGGAGTCATAAATTGTATGTGGATTTCTGACTGTGCAGGGAATTGACATCCCTAACCCTCACGTTACTCAAGGGTCAACTGTACGAACTACAAATACTTTGTTTCCATCAGTTATCTATTTCCTAGTCTTAGTCTCTCCAATTAAACTGTCAATATTTTTTTAAATTATTTATTTAATTTTATTTATTCATTCATTTAATTCAATTTGACCAGTGAGAGATACACAAAGAGGGAAAGTGAGAAAGCAAAGCCGCCAGATCCAGGACTTGAACTGTGGTTGGCCCTGTGGGAGTGTCCAGCACCTTAATCATCACACCACCTGCTGGTCCCCGTAAACTGTCAATACTTTAAAAGAAGAAACCTTATATTCAACTGCATTGTCTCTTTAATTAGTCAAGGTGCTCTGTGCAATCTATAAATAAAATCTGAATTTATTTGTTGTGAATATATTATTCCACTGAGCCTCTGTTTTTACTTTGCATAATAAACATTTTCAATTGGCTTTACAGATGAGGTATAAAAATGAAACTTTTAAAACCATATTTTTGAAAACAAAATTTCTAATTGCCAAACCAGTACAGTACATTTAGTTTCTTCACACTTCTATTTCATATAAAAATAGACTGAGTTTCACAGTAGTAAGAACATTTTAAACGTGAGTTTGGTTTTAAACTTTAATCTGCATGATCTCAGGAGTTATTTTTAACAAAAATAATTGGGCCTTTCTCTGCATGAAGATTTGTGTTATATAAAAGATATAAAGAACTTTATATTCATAGAATGAAGCTAACATTTCTGTGTAATGAAAAGCCTCTCTAGCTTCCAGATGTTCAAGTTACTTATAATGACCATGTAATACATCCAACGGGAAAGCTATAGGGTCTAAGTGATAGGAGATAATTTTTCCCTTGTGACAAATTCATCTAAAAAGTTCAAATAAAAATAAACACCACATTCCATCATAAATAAAAATATAAACATTAATTCTTTACTTCAAGGTTATATACTGGGCTGTGAGGGGGAAAAAAGGGATGTTATGGTATATATGAAACAAATTCCTAGTGTTAAAATTTTTTTAGCCTATATACCATTGTTGTTTTTTGCCATGGAGCATGTGTACTCATTGGGGACAAAGAGAGAGAAAGAGAGAAATCACCCTCCCTCCCAAGGCCATGAAGCAATCCCTTCTAATCAATTATCTTCCTGGGATTTTGGGAACACATGTACATGTGCCCAACATGATTTTCAAGCTGTTGGGTGCAGGATTTGAACTGTAGTAGACCATGTGGGAATCCAGCACCTTAATCATGCCACTTGCCCCATACTCATGTCTCTTTTATCTATTTAGATTGCATTTTCTTAAACAAATGAAACCTTTTTTTTTTAGTAGTTTTATGCAACATTTGAAAAGTGCCATTTATATCTAGGCACTCAATAAATATTTTTAGATTGTTGATTTTATAAGATATTTAAATCCTAATAAATACTAAATTGTCCAAGTAAAAATACTAGCTTAAATTTAAGCTTAATTTGGTACACTTCTTTTTGTTTGTTTGTTTTTGAGAGAGAGATTTGTTTTTCTATAGGGCATGTGTACTCACCACTGAGACAGACAGATATAGAGAGACAGAAAGTGAGCAATCATCTCGTAGGCTGGGCGGCCATGCCACAATTCCTTCTAATCTTGGGATCTTGGGCACACATGTGCTTGGTGTGAGTTTTAAGCTGCTGGGGTCTGAGACTCAAACTACAGTGTACTATTTGGGAGTTCAGTGATGTAACCATTATGCCAACTGCTGGTCCCTTAATTTGGTATACTCTCATATGAAATATTCTACAAAAATCAAAATCCATTTAGGGTTTCTTAGTACTAGCACTGAATGATTATAGGCCATAATTTATGCTTGGACAAAATTAAACAGGTCATTTATTTCTCCTACCCCCTCCAAATCTACCACCAATATTCTAGTAGATAATATCAGGTCATTGGGAAAGTCATGATGCATTTTTCTATGTGAAAATGTGTCATGACTTTCCCAACATCTCAATATTTAAAATAGCAAGGCACATACATGTGTGAATGCACATACACTCTAAACACACTATACTATTAAGGAGAGCAAATATTTCAATCACAATCTTTAACAAGTTTCTCTTATATTTAACATTATTTTCATATAATTTAATTTTTTATTTTTATAGTCCAATAAACAATATTGTTGTCCTCAAAATTCTACTGTAAAGTTATACTTTAATTCTTCAGACTCTGCCACTGTAGACTATATAAAAATTTCCAAATATACACTGCTTTTTGTTTTTCTTCTACTTTTTTCTTTCTTTCTTTTTTTTTTTTTAAGGTTTTTGCCATAGGTCACATACACTCACTGGAGAGAGAGACAGAGACACAGAGAAAGAGAAAGTCAGAAATGACCCCAAAGTACACTATGATTCATAATAATTGCATAAAATGTTACTATTTTTGTTTCTTGTTTTACTAACTCTAGTTCCTACCCCTGTCTGTTGACATCACATCGGTTTCTTGTGTTAGTTCTCCTCTTCTTATTACAAGTGTACAATACCCATTTAAATAATAACATTGTTGATATTTTAAAGAACAAGTCTAATCCTTCTGGAAATGTATCTGCTGAAGGACGATGAGCCACTTATAACTATGGTTATAATTTAACACTTTAACCAGTCTCCTTTATAAATATATAAGCTTGAGGCTGCTATCACCTATAAATAGTTGAACCTGATTCACACTTCACAATCATTTAGCCTCTGGTAGCTTCTAGAGAATCTGCATTTTTAATACACTTCCTCAGGTAAGTGATGGTCCATGGATCATCTTTTAGCAAACACTGTCCTTGATCACATATATTTTCTTCCCACTTCAGACTCATTTACTAAAGTAAGAATACAGCACAATAGTTCATTGTCAATGTTGAGTTCATATTTGAATCACTTGAAGAATCATTTGAAAGATATTGATGCTGGGGCCAGCAGATGGCATGACGGTTATGTTGCTGGACTCCCACAGTGGCTGACTGTGGTTCAAGTCACAGACCCAGGAGCTTGAAACTCATGCCAGGCACTTGTGTGTGCGTGTCCCAGACCTCGAGAGGAGAATGGAGGAGAAGAGATCTCTGCATGGCCATCCTCTCTGGGGGGTGATTTCTCACTTTCCTTCTCATTGTCTGTCTTTGTCTCTCTCTGGTGAGCTCATGCACTCTAAGGCAAAAATCTTAAGAAACAACAACAACAAAACCACTGATGCTAAGCATGATCCACAGAGAGTCTCATTTAACAGGTCTTGGATGGGGCCCAAGCACAAATGTTTTAAAAAGCTCTTTACTTGATTCTAAGCTAAACTTGAGGAGCAATAAGCAGAAAATATTAGAGACCATGTCAGAGCACACCTGGATCATGTCACGTATGGGCTATGTCACTTTCCTCTCTAAACCTTTATTTACTCATAAAATTGAGATAAATGCTACTTGGTTGACCTACTTCACTTGATCATTATGAAGAACAAATCTGATAATGCTGGAAAGCACTTTGTCAACCTCAAACTAGTAATGACATTATGGCCTACCTATTAAACTTTATATAGTCCTTTTCCTTGCTAATGATTTTTTTTTTGAGAGGTTTCTGCTATAGGGCGCGTGCGCTCGCCAGACAGACAGAGAGAGACAGAGAGACAGAAAGTGAGAAATCACCCCCCAGGGGGATGAGCACGCCACAATCCCTTCTCCTCCATTCTCCTCTCAGGATCTTGGGCATGCATGCACACGCGCCCAGCGTGAGTTCTAAGCCGCCGGGTACAGGACGCTACCCGCGGTCACCTACGTGGGAGTCCAGCGACATAGCCATTATGCTAACTGCTGGTTCCCATGATTTTTGACTGTCAGGAGGAATCAGGTTTATAAAGATGATATGGTTTGAAGGAGGGGTTAAAATGGTGAGTAGAAAAACTCAAGGCAGAATATGTTTCAATTCTAAAAGGTAGTTTCAGAACCCCATGGAGGAACAAAATTGGACAATGTTTGTAAAGATAGTTTAGGTGGGAAGAAACAGGAAGTCTAGTGAGATATTTAGTAGGGTGGGGTGGGATGGAAAACTGTGATGTATCTAAAAAAGAAATTAATAGTTATGGTATTAATAACTGCTGAAAAAAGCACTAGGGTAAAAATTTCAAAAGACATTAAAAAAATGTTAGCACAGCACTTGAAAAGGAGCAAGACACACAAGAAAATATTTACAGAATCAGAACAAATAAAGATATCTACTTGAACCTTTTGACTCCTCTGGTTCAATCCCCATCCCCAGGTTCTTTTATAACTCCTACTCTAACTGGCATTGCATTATCCAGTAACACTAAATTCCGTATTTGTTTCTGGTTAAGATTCTGAGAAATGAGATCAAAATTGGCATTTTTAAGCTACAAAAGGTATTCTAAACAACATTAATAAATGTATGCATGAATGGAAATGGAGAGGGTAGCAGGCAGACTGGGCAGTAACAAGGAGCTTTTCTAGCTCCCAAACTAGCCTTCCCTGAGCCTCTGGTCCTCTCCACAGAAACTCCTGTCCCCTTCCCTCTCCAATTCATTATGGAGGAAACTGTTGCTGTTACTAGTTTCCACTAAATCTGTCTCACTGGAAGCAGAAGAAGGACTAATAGGAGGCAGAATAGGAAAAAACAGCCTTAAAGTTTAAAGGACTGTTTTTGTATCTGTAATAATCATAATATTCATGGATTTCACCAACTTTGAATAATCAAGATTTTTGTTTTATTCTCTCTTGGGCATTCACAAGCATCACAATGAATTACAGGAGCTAAATTAAAAATCATACAACATTTGTAAATCTTTAAAGTGAAAATGAAATTCTTTCATTCTTTCAAGAAAACATTTACTTGCCATGCACTGGAGATATAGAAGGGCATATAGCTCACTCTTATGACAGATGAAATCTGGCACAATAAATCTTTTCTTAAATGCATTGGTATTACTTTTGGATTGATTGTTTAAAAAGAGTAATCACGGTACATTACAAATGGTAGCATATCAGAGATTCTTTTCTGAGCTTTACCCCCTAAGAGAGTTAAGAATCACCTAACCTACCATTCTACATCTGTTTGTTTCCTTACTAGAATATAGGAATAATGTTGGGGACCAGCAGATGGCATAATGGTTACACTGCTGAACTCCCATGTGTCAACAGCAGTTCAAGACCTGGATCCAGTGGCTAATACCTCACACCAGGCACATGTGCATATGTGCCCAAGATCCTGAGAGGAGAATGGAGGCTAAGAAGGGATTACAACATGGCCATCTCCCTTGGGGGGGGAGGTGATTTCTTGCTTTCTGTCTCTCCAGTGAGCACACGTGGCCTATAGCAAAAAATCTCTAAAAAAATGTTTAAAAAGGAATAATGTTAAAAGTTGTATCTTCTTAGAATATTTGTGAGAAAATTATAAAAGCTTTATAATAGGTAAACTGCAAATTAAAATGTGTGACAAAAATACAGTATTTCAGAGAGTAGGAAGATAATGAAAGTAGAAGATACAATAAGTTATAGAAATTAGGAAACATGATATGGCACAACTGTCATGACAGCATGTATATACTGCATAACCTAGCAGTTACACTCACAGGCATATGGTTAAATGAAAGCATTATACTCAAATGACCATGAGCAGGAGAATGGATAAACACACTTAACTATATGCACGCAGTGTAATATTATATGCAGTGAAAGTGAATACAGCTACAGAATCAAACATGAATGAATTAAAACATGTAACAAGTAAAAGAAGTAAGACACAGAGTGATAACATTTTTACAAAACTCTAAGACAAGTACGATATATCTAGAGAAGTATATGAAACTATTTTTAGGGGGAAAAAAACCCCACCAGAATGATAAACATCCTAACAGGAAGCAGGTTGATGAGACTGGGGAGGAAGTTAATAGTAACTAAAACAATATTGGTAATGTTGTAGTTATTAAACTAGATACAAGTTCATGAGTATTTATCATTGTGCTTTATTATTATAGTTCAGAACATACATGTGTTACATGCATTTTTCATCTATATAAAATATTACACGGATTATAAAATGTACTACAGTGAAGAAAACAGATTTCTGAGCAATAGTTTCTTGCCATTTTCAATATAAAATAACTTGATTTAGGTATAGTGATCTCCATCTATTCTCTTCTGCTATTATTAGTACTGATTCTATCTACCTCTTTAAAAGTGTTTTATGTTTTTTTTGTTGTTGTTGGAGAGGTTTTTGCTATAGGGCGCGTGTACTCACCAGACAGAGAGAGACAGAAAGATAGAAAGCGAGAAATCACCCCCCAGAGGGGATGGCCACGCCACAATCCCTTCTCCTCCATTCTCCTCTCGGGATCTTGGGCATGCACGCACACGCACCCAGCGTGAGTTCAAGCCACCGGGTCCGGGACTCGAACCACAGTCGACTACGTGGGAGTCCAGCAACATAGCCATTACGCTAACTGCTGGTCCCTAAAGTGTTTTATGTTTTCTGTCAGAGTATCCTGGCCATGCTGTCTGTTCACTCCCTACTACTTTCAACAGCTGCCTCTCAAAAGTTTATGCTAACCTGGCTTACTCCTTTCTATAAAGAAAAGCCTTTTTCTGTTTGATTCTGAGATGCTTGCAAATCCTAAGTTGGGAGTTTTCTCCATAGTGTGAAATTTTTTAAAAAATAAAGCCTCTCTCTCCCGTTTTTTAAAGATTTTGGCATGATCATTCACATAATATGCAGGATATTTAGGTTTGTAATAGAATAAACCTATGAAAACAATCTTATTTCTACATCCATTTTTATATAAGATACAATAAATATTTGTTTTTGTACAGAAGCCAGGCAAGTGTCAGAAAGCTGAAAGAATAAGTTACTATGTGCCAATGTCCTAAATAGTCCTTTGCTGAAGTCTTTGCATGCAATGATTTCATCACTCTTATCTTTTCATTCTGAGACTTCAGAAAATATGCCCCTGCCAATAATCAGATGCTGTTTTTATATCTTGAATGAGATTATTTTGTTTTTTTTTTTGTACCTATTTTGATTATAATAGTCTCGTTATACATCAGCCTTTGAGAAGATAAAGATAAACATATGTAATATAGCTAGGCTTTGCATACTACATATTTTTAGTTTTATATTAGTCTTTAGAAAAAGACTTCAGGCTATCTGGGTATTATATCTAACAGTTCTAGATCTAATTTCTTATCTGTCATATTAGTATTATATGAAAGATGAAAAAGATAATGTTATTGCTTCTTTACAATTAATTAAAACGGCTGAAGAAAACTTAAAGAATAATTGCACTGAACTAAAAGTATTGTTCAATAGAAAGAGATAAAAAGAGAATCTCCTTTCATATTGCCTTCAATGAGTAGCTAATATAATTTATATTGTTTAAAATTATATATAAAGCTTGACCTGGTTTTGGGTCTGAAATGCCCCAGTTTCAATCCCAAGAGACTCAATTCAATTTTCAGGTCACCTAGAATGTCTGATCCAGGAAAGCTTAAACACTAACCCTGACTAAAAGTACTATTTAAAGTTGTGTTTGAAATGACTATAAGACTATCCTGGCTGGGCTTTTCATATACTATAACACTTACTACAAGAACTATAGAATATATACTCTGCCTATTCCACCAATATATGTCCAATATATGTCCCCACTTCATGTTTTTGTATGGAACTACTGCTTGAATATTAAAATTTTAAAAACACACATTCTGGGAGCCAACATTTGGCATAGTGATTAAGGCATTGGAATCTCACATGGTTGATCATGGTTTGAGTCTTACAGCTTGAAAATCACACTAGGCATGTGTGCATGCATGCCTAGAATTCCAAGAGTAGAATAAAGGAGAGGGGATTGCCTAGTGGTCATCCATCCTGGGGGGGGGTGATTTCTCACTTTTCCTTTCTCTTTCTCCCGCTCCAGTGAGCACATGCACCCTATGGCAAAACAAACAAACAACCCCCCCCCCAAAAAAAAAACACATTCTGTATGGCTATTATATACTGGCTTCTTACCTTTACATGTTCTGAGTTTCCCATGTTTAATTCTAGGCTATTTCAATATGTGAATAAGAAATGGCAAGTTCACAGGTGATCAAAATTAATTAATGTCTGTATTACATTTGAACATGTATGTTTCAAAATATCTTACAGAATATAAGGCATGATAAGCAATTTTCATTAAAATCTAAAAAAATCCAAAATTAGACTAGAATCTTTCTTTTAAACAAAACACTCATTTAGAAGTAGTCTTTCTTCACTGCTACACAATACCAAAAATAAATAGAATATCACTTCTTTACATTTTTTTGTGGAGAAAGAAACTAGCCACCATTAGCACTTACAAAGACTCTTTTTTGCTACATAAGATAACTAATTGTTATTCATTAAGTTCCCACTAGATGCCAGATCATAGGCTAAATCATTTTCCAATCTTCACAACAAGCTTCAATAATCCAACACAGTAGTAATACACTTTTACAGACAAAGACAAATAGTAGCAGAGATGTAAAATAATTTGTTCAAGTTTATAACAGTCATCAAAAAGCAGAGCCAGGATAATGAACTCAGATTCACTTCATAGTTAAAGGGGGCAAACCACATATAGCCAATCAAAATTTGAATCCTCATCTCCTTGACTTAAAAAACACGCTGGGTGTTTATGTGTGTACATACTCCGAATACCAACAGGATAGAAATGTGGGAGAATGGCTTGTGGTGTGATTATATCCCATTGGGACTGCTATCACCCTCTTTGTCTCTCTCTCTGGCAAAGACAGAGAGAGAAAACCAGTTCAGCTAAAAGAATAATGCTAGAATTTGAATTTTATGATTATTTTTAGAGAAAGAGATTTTTACTATAGGGTGCATGTGCTCACTGGAGAGACAGAGAGAAACAGATAAGTGAGAAATTACCCCCCAGGGGGGAAAGCCATGCCACAGTCTCTTGTCTTTCATTCTCCTCTCAGGATCTTGGGTACACATGCACACGTGCTCAGCATGTTTTAAGTCGCCAGGTCCAGAACTTAAACCGCAGTCAACTATGTGGGAGTCCAGCAATGTAACCATTTTGCCATCTATTAGTCCCAGAACTTAAATTTGAAAAGAAAGTTTTCACTTTGTATTTAACATTTCATAATCTAATTTAAAGTGTTTCAAGACAGATTGAAAATTTTCCCTCAGCATGCAATTCTCATTTCACTGAAAATACTGCTGAAGAAAACTAACAGACACAAAATGGAGAAAAAAAATCTGTGTCATTAATTTTTAAAAAACAAATTCTTATTCTATTTCTATTGATCAAGTCTCTATTTCTCATCCATTTTATAAATAACATTATTTTCTTTTCTGTTTTTTTTTTACTTCATATTATGTGAACCATTTTTAAATATATCTAATTTGATTATCCTAAGAACTTAAAGGTAGATTATTTCAGTATACAGATGTCATAAACAAAGACAAAATTTGTTCAATGTGAAATAATTATGAAGCAACAGGGATGTCTCAAGTCCTCCAAGACTCAATGTTCCTAGTCCTGCCCCTTGCCCTAAATATTTTTAACTTAACCAAAGCTTCATCTTGCAAACTGATACTTTTATGCTTATTTCTTAACTAGTGACAAACTAATTCATCATTTTTGTGTTTGAAGTAGAGAATATAAAAATGGTACAGTAGAATAATTTTAGGTTAAGCTGATACCCATTAAGGCAGGCATCATGGCAATTATTTCAATGCTGACAAGATGTGCGTGGGTACCTGTCTCACTTTTTTGATTCAGTTGCTGACAGCACTCCAAATGAAGCTTCAGTTCTTCATGAAAACTCTTTCCATTTTAGATTTTAAAACCAGTTTCCCCTTTTTCTAAAAAGTGTCATTATTCCCAATCTTATATAGAAAGTAAAATGTGCAAGAAGAAAAAAAAAACTTCTTTAAAAAGACTTCAAATGCAACAATACAAACCCATCACAACTGGAAATAGGTAAAACAATTACAATAGATTAAACAGGTTCCTCCAAATGGAGGCTTTTAAAAGCAGCATTATCATTTTTTTTTTTTAAATCTTAGTCAGTCTGACTGGGGTTAGGTGGTATCTCATTGTTGTTTTGATCTGCATTTCCCTTACAATGAGGGATGTTGAGCATTTTTTTATATGTCTTTTGGCTATTTATATGTCATCTTTGGAGAGTGATTTTTTTTCAACTCATTCTCCCATCTTTTTTTTTTTTTTTTTCGGAGATTTTTGCTGTAGGGCACGTGCGCTCGCCAGACAGACAGAGAGAGACATAGAGACAGAAAGCGAGAAATCACCCCCCAGGGGGGATGGTCACGCCGCAATCCCTTCTCCTCCATTCTCCTCTCGGGATCTTGGGCACGCACGCACACGCGCCCGGCGTGAGTTTTTTAAGCCACTGGGTCCAGGACACGAACCGCGGTCGACTACGTGGGAGTCCAGCAACATAGCCATTACGCCAACTGCTGGTTCCCTCTCCCATCTTTTAATAGGGTTGATTATCTTGTTTTAGAACAGCTGCTTGAGTTCCTTGTCCTGGCTTTTGGCCAGGTCAAGAATATGGAAGGTTTATTGCTGAGTAAAGCAAGCCAGGCAATGAAGGAGAGATACTGTATGTCCCCACTTAACATATACCGAGTGTTTACTCTATGGCAGAAACTGATTGACTAAAGGATACAGAAGCACAGTAAATGGATGTGAATACCAGATATAGTGTTTGTGAAAGAGTAGAGGAAGGGCATTTAAAAGAAAAATAGAGAGGCAAAGCACTAATGGGACAAAGAAATGTGGTATTATCTGTTGAAGATAATTTTATAGTTTTATCAACTGGACTAGGGAGAAATGTTCACATGTTGAAATATTCAGTTTGTAAGCTAAATAACATGATTGAATGTATAAAAGAAAATGAAATAAAATATTTTGTAAAAAGTGGCATTATCTTTATCCCCTAATTTTAGCATTATTTTAAATATAAATGGCCAATACCAAGAAGCAGTTTCCACTGACTTCATAGTACCACCTCTTTGTATTAAGAAGGGGGAAAAATTCCTTTGTGACAGTTTATTTTTAGATATTGATCATCTCATCTTGCTGCAAAGGGAATAAAAATAATTAAAGTTGAGTGAAAAATAATTTGAAGCATAGCATATTTCAAAGCATAGCTATCATCATAACTGTTCAGATGAGATTTCTTCAGAGCCTGATAATAAATGCATGCCCCTCTTTGTATTAAGAAGGGGGAAAAATTCCTTTGTGACAGTTTATTTTTAGATATTGATCATCTCATCTTGCTGCAAAGGGAATAAAAATAATTAAAGTTGAGTGAAAAATAATTTGAAGCATAGCATATTTCAAAGCATAGCTATCATCATAACTGTTCAGATGAGATTTCTTCAGAGCCTGATAATAAATGCATGCCCTAGATTTAAAAAAAAAAAAGCCTACACCTTTCTTATTTAAATTGGCCTCTTTTACTTATCAGCTCAACTTTAAGTCCTGCCTTTAGATACTTCATATAATTCAAAGCAAATGTAGTACACAGTATGTATATAATGGCCAAATTAGATGATGATAGGAACAGTAACTGTTTTTAAGCCATGTAATTAAGAATATATTTTAAATCTGTCTATGCCATATTATTTTATCAAATATAAACAGCATTTCTTAAAGGTATATAGCATTCATTTTTGTCTTTCTGATCAAATTCATTTTAGAAGATTTGAGAAATATAGAAAGTAGTTTAAGTGGGACCAGCAGTTAGCGTAATAGCTATGTCGCTGGACTCCCATGTAGTCGACCACAGTTCACGTCCTGGACCCGGTGGCTTAAAACTAACGCCGGGTGTGTGTGTGTGTGCA
>NW_006159659.1:1784949-1788541 GCF_000334495.1 Tupaia belangeri chinensis | reverse complement strand
TCCTCTCGCGCGACCCCCACCATAAGCAAAAACCCTAAAAAAAAAAAAAAAAAAAAGAAAGTAGTTTAAGTAAAATTACCCACAGTTTCAGTATCACTATCAATGAAAACAAACTGAACTATTTTTTATTTTGTTATTTTACCTATCCATCCTCATTACTATTGCTACTACCTGTAGCAACAGACCCAAGAGCCCAGAAAAGTTGTGTACTGAAAAAAGATGACATAACGTAACTGAAGAAAAATAACAGATTTACAAGCACTAATATATCATGCCTATAACTAAATTTTCTCTAAAAATATGTTTTGTTAGCATTATATATTTGCATGGTATTTCAGAAAGTTTTGTGCACTTTCATTCTTGCCTCTGAAAATAGTTGTGAGGATTAACACTCTTATTTTAACTAATGAATAAGTTAAAACTTAAAGTGATGATAATTATCTATGAGGTTCTTTACATGAATAGTAGAGACAGAACTGAAGTTTTTATATAGGAGATGAAAGTAAAATGAAAAATAATTAAAGCACTTAATCTGAAATTTTTCTTAGAAGAATACAAATGAGATTTGCTAAGTATAGAAGAAAACTGAGGCAAAGTCAATTTATTTTAACAAATGTGTAACAAACACCTACTATATATAAAAATGAATAAAGCATTGCTCCTGTCTTCAAGGACTTCATAATTAAAAAGAAGATACAATTATTATTCACAGGAGAATATAACTGTCATAGAAGAGATGTAAAGTGCTATTCAAAGTATGGTTAAGAGATTCTACCTCTGTCCATAAGACAAAGAATTATTGCTAATAAATTAAACAAAGAGGATAAAACAAAAATCATAAAAAATAATCCAAAAGTGAACAGAAAACTAAAGAAGAAAACAAAGTACGAACAGAAAAAAACAGACAACAAACAGCAAGGTATTATATTAAACCCCAATCATTTCAGTAATTACATTAAACATAAATGGTCAATGTAGGGGAAGGTATGATGAACAGCTGTGGGCAATAGAAAAAGTTTCATGAATGAAGTGGTTTTCCTAAAGGTCTTAAAAAATGGGACATAATTTTAATGGGCAGAGATAAAAAGATATATGAGGCATATTTGGAGGAGGCCTGACAACATAAAAAGAGAAAAGGCAAGACCTCTTTTACTAACAGTAAGCCATGCCATGAACTACAGTAAAATTAAGATACATGGACGTTCTGGAAGATAAAATTGCAGTTATTTTAGGACCACATGTAGAGTCCTTTAAATTCCAAAGAAAGGAGTTTGTAATCAATTTGGAAACAGAAGATAATTGCTGAAACTGACAAAACTAGAGATAGCATTTGAAATGACTAGCCTGAAAATGATTAATTCTATACTTACAAGTAGATTAAATCAGGATGCTGTGAAGACATGTTTTATGGAGGGAAATTTGTACCTAATATTTCCTTTAAGGTACAACAGAAAGGCCTAGTTAAAGTAAGAATTGAGATATCACGCCAGAAACAAGTTGGGATTAGGTGGGCAAGGCAAGAATCAAGAATACCTATGTATATAAGTTTTTGTTCAAAATCTTAAAGGTAACATATCAATAAAACATATAATGGGAAAATTAGAATAAGGAAAAAGTAATTGTGACAAATATCATGAGCTACTGAACTTTAAAAAACAAAGTAAGTAACATCAGAGCAAAATATACTAGGAAGGATATGGCATTCTCTTCAAAACAGTATACAGTGGGTGAAAGGTACAGAAAGTGTTTCTGTGTCCTGAATATACCTGAAGTATTTTAATAATTCTGTCCCTAATCAAGACTGAATATGCTTAAAGTTCAATCTGTAAAAGCATCTCTCTCTATTCTATCTAATGTTTCCTGATCTATAAATAGTAAAACTTAAGCCCACTACTACCTTAAAATAAAATCTCTAAAAAGAATATTGAGCTAAATAGTGCAATTCTTTAATAACAATAAACTAATAAAGAAAATACTAGTGCCATTTCACACTCCAAATATTAAACAAAGTTTTATTTATATGTTACTGTTTTTGTTAAGCAGGAAAGCTGAATATATAATATATATAGTTTTACTTTAATAATCATAAGTTCTTTTTAAAATAAGTACCTTGTAATAAAATTAGAAATAAAATATACCAAAATATTTTTCTTTGGGGGAGGCCAGCAGATGGCATAAAAGTGAAGGCTCTGGACTCCCCATGTAGTAGACCATGGTTCAGGTCTCAGATCAAGCGGCTTGAGACTCATGCTGGGCACATGTGCCTGCATACCCCAAATCCTGAGAGGAGCATGAAGAAGAAGGCATTGTAACATGACTATCCTCCCTGGAGGAGGGGGTGATTTCTCAGTTTCTGTCTCTCTCTCTCTCTCTGGTGAGTGTATGCACCCTATATCAAAAATCTCTTTTAAAAAGAATGCTGTTGAGAGCATAAACAAGTCTCTAAGGCAATATCAAAATGAAATATATTTTCTATGAAGTTGTCAGGAGCAAGTATTCGTACATTCTGGAAACAAAAACTGAATCACTTATTAGTTAAATGGTATGTCCTTAAAATCTCAGAATGCATGGGTTAGTCCACCATTGAATGTCTCTCTACAGGAGATCTTAATTCACTAAAAAATTCTTTAGCCATTCTTTTCAATATAACAGATGAAGGTTAGAGTAAAAAATGTATAGTTTGGAGGTTGTGAGTCCTAAGTAAAGAAAACTCTCCATATATGACCTCACTCTAGTATGTAAAATTTAAAACAATGGTAGCTTTTTTCCCCCCAAGATCACTTTGTTTATTCCCTGTGGATATGGAAAAACATTAAGTATATATGATTAAGTAAAAATAAATTCTCTGATACTCTCCAAGATTTTTTAAGAAAACTTATAGTTGCCATTTAGAATTGTAGTCTTGGTTTATAAATCAACAATGTGTTGCTCAGCCACTTAAAAACCAATCTTAAATTGGTCATCCAGTTCCACGTTGGAGGAGAACAAGAAGTGAAAAACACCCACTTTGCTGTCACAATTATGCTTGAGATTATTTTGGAAGTTGACATATTGATTGCTTTCTCATAGAAATAACAATGTATTTCTCATGTATAAAAAGTTGAAAAATAGACCAACTTTTAATTCTTTCATTTAATTCCATGGTATTTCAATTGTCTTGGGTCTCATGTACAAATGAAAAAGTTTAGCATACAAAATATAATTATGACAGAACTTATTATGTAACAGATAATCACAAGTACTAATAATTATCATGTTACTATTGTCATTTGTATTACAGATTGCTACTTGAGCATACACTCAATATTAGGAGGCTATAAATTATTACCATATAAATACTGTGCAATAGGAATAAATCAGAATTTCTTTCCCTCATAGTTAAAAGGGAGAAACTAATAATCCATTAATGCCTTTAAAATAAATCAAGTTTTAGAATATAGATGATAAGAGAAACACCACTGATAATTCAGAACTGTAAGAAAAAGTATACACAGATTACACCTTCTTAGAGGTCAAAGAGCAATGCCCTAGAATAGTGTACGAGAACCTTAACCACCTGGAAAAGTAGCAAACACACAGATTCCTATTCCCT
>NW_006159659.1:1780940-1784920 GCF_000334495.1 Tupaia belangeri chinensis | reverse complement strand
GAATGTTTTGAGGTGAGTCCAAAACTGAATTTCTAACTAGCTTCCCTATAATGACAATGCCTCTGGTCCATGGATTACAATGAACTAGCATCGCCTTAGAACATAAGTCAGTAAACACTGAATCACAGGCCAAATTCAGATTGTTATCTTTTTTTTTTTTTTGTAAATCAAATTTTATTGGAATACGGCCAATACAGCCAAACCCATTCATTTACACCTAGTCTATGGTTGCTTTTGTGCACTAATAGCAGATTTGAGTAGTTGCAAAAGATATCGTATAGCTTACAAAGCATTTAATGTTTACTATCTGGCAATTTAAAGAAAATATTTGCTAATCCTTGCCCTAAAATGCCACATTTCTCTCAACTATGCAATTGAGATCTTTGAAATTTAGAAGTCAAATTTACTGATAACAAACATGAAGAAATATTTGTATGTCTTCAAAGCTCATAAAATGTTCACCATCTTTATGAATGTCACTGACTAACAGTAATGAATTGCTGACATTCTCATTCCCATGATATAATTCTGATGAATGTCTGATGTGTTCTACAGTTAAAAGTCAGAGTTACTTTCTAGTTTATAATGAAAAACATTTTAAAACCTGCCATTTCAGAGAGAGTGCACAACCAAAATATACATAGTATAACAAAAAATATACTGAAGAATTTAAATCTAGTAGTAAGATTTCTTATTCCTTTGAGAGAATATAACTCATAAAAGAAACAATTATCTCTGGTAATGAATGGCAGAAAATAGAAGGACAAATTAATTAATGTCCCTTATTTATCCAATAATCTTTCGTATCATCATGCTTTATTTCTAAGAAAACACCCTGAGGAACAAGTAATATGGTGACATCAGGCTTACAGAGTGGTGGCTGTGGTGGTGGATGTGTTTTGTTTGTTTTATTAACAGATTTAAATAAATTTTTGCAAGACATTTACTAGTAAATTCACTCTAGTCTCTACCATTTTTCCTTGTCTTATTCCTAGGCTTCATTCAATCATTTATCTAAGTTGCTGGACCCCTGAAGACATCTGATAGATCCCTGGCTTATATGATATTCAGAGCAAAAAAACCAGTTCAGATAATGATATCACTTTTAAAAGTTATTATGCATTTTGTTTGTGCATGTACATTCTTAAGTGAAACTAATACTGTTTTATAGTAGAAATCCAAGATTATTAATCTGAATAGGGCAACTTAATTTTGAGAATGGTAATATAGTTTAGTCATCCCCATTGAAAGTGTGAGACTAACAGACATAATCTACAGACATAATCTTCTTATAATAATGTATTTATAGGTTCCTTTTTCATTTTTTGGTAAGTAAAACCCTTGTTTATTGAGCTATATGTGTAATTTTCCAATAAATAATTACATATTTAGTTTCTTTTTTTTTTTTTTTTTGGAGAGATTTTCACTGTAGGGCACGTGCGCTCGCCAGACAGAGACATAGAGACAGAAAGCGAGAAATCACCCCCCAGGGGGGATGGTCACGCCGCAATCCCTTCTCCTCCATTCTCCGCTCGGGATCTTGGGAACGCACGCACACGCGCCCGGCGTGAGTTTTAAGCCACCGGGTTCGGGACGCGAACCGCGGTCGACTACGTGGGAGTCCAGCGACATAGCCATTACGCTAACTGCTGGTTCCCAATATTTAGTTTCTTTAAAACAATTTGTCTTTGAATGAGAAATTTTCAAACTTTTGATAAATAGGATATATTTCATGGTTGGATTATGAAATTGCTAATAAATTAACAGAAAAAAAGTTTGTTAGCTAATACCTGTTGCACGATTGTTGTTAACTCCAAGCAGAGCTGTATGACATTATTCCTTGTAACTGAATAGTCTGTCACAGCTGCAAACGGTGACCTATAAAAGAAAAAGAAAAACTGCAATTACTAGGAAAAGATTTTGAAAAGTTCAAAACACAATAATCTAAAATAAGATTTCCAATAAAATGTAATTAATTGCTATGAATTTTATTTATTGAGATAAATATTTTGTATATACTATAGACAAAACTTAGAGGAAAGCTTAGAAGAAAATTAAAAAAAATATTTTCTTTCTATCAAATCTCAGTTTTTAAAAAGTTGGTACTTTTGGGAACCAGCAGTTAGCGTAATGGCTATGTCACCAGACTCCCATGTAGTCGACCGCGGTTTGCGTCCTGGACCCGGTGGCTTAAAATTCACGCCGGGTGCGTGTGCGTGCATGCCCAAGATCCTGAGAGGAGAATGGAAGAGAAGGGATTGCGGCGTGACCATCCCCCACGGGGAGTGATTTCTCGCTTTCTGTCTCCATGTCTCTCTCTGTCTGTCTGGCGAGCGCACGCGCCCTATAGCGAAAACCTCTCAAAAAAAAAAAGTTGGTACTTTTCACAAGGTCTCTTTTCTATATTTAAAACAAAACAAAACAAAAGGATTACATTAGGTAAAGATGACACTTTATTGTCAAAAGAAGCTAGTTTTGAGTACAATATCCTATTGAAATATTCACAATTAAGAGCTAGTAATAACAATAGCTAACATATACTGAGGGCTTACTATGTATATGTAAGTACCCAATAACTTAATCTTCACAACAATTCTTACAAGGTAGCCAGTATTATTATTCCCATTTTATAGATAAAAAATCTAAGTAGAGAAAGGTTAAGTGACTGGGGCCAGCCAGGTGGTGTGGTGGTTAAGGCAGCTGGATCCTACACAGTCAACTACACAGTTCAGGTTCTGGACCTGGCAGCTTGAAAAATGCACCAGGCATGTGTACATTCATGAACCAAATCCTGAAAGGAGAAGGGACTGTAGTGTAATCATCCTCCCTAAGGAGTGCTCGCTCGCTCGCTCGCTCTCTCTCTCCTTTCACTCCCTCCCTCCCTCCCTTCCTTACTCCTCCCTTGTCTCTTTCTTTCTGTCTCTCTCTGACAAGAGCACACACCATATAGTGAAGTAAATAAATAAATAAATAAATAAAATAAAATAAAAAAAGTTAAGTGACCTAAGGTCACACAATTAATAAGTAGCGAAGTTGGTATTCAAATCTAGGAAGTCCAGAGCTCACCCCACATACAGTTAAATACAGCCTCTATGAATTTATCTAGGTTTTACTATTACCAATTTGCTTCATTTTTGTAAAATCTCAGTGTAAGAAATGTAAATACATGTTAGTGTAAGGTTTATATTTTCAAGATTAGTACAGACAGAAATCAGCAGTCTTTTGGGGCCAGCAGGTGGCATGGTGGCTGAGGCACTAGATCTCACATGGCCAACTGCAGTTACAGTCCCAGACCTGGCAGCTTGAAAAACACACTAGGTGTGTATGCATGCGTGCCCAAAATCCCAAGGATGATTTTTGTCTTTCCCTTTCTCTGTCAAGACCATGTGCCCTAATGGTAAAAATGTTAAAAAAAGGCAGCAGTCTTTGTTGAAAGTACTTTGCTGTCAAATGAATTCAAAGTGGCCTTCAATACTGTTTATCCTCTCTTGGCTATGAACATCAATCAAGTTTTCGTGGGGCCAAAATTTTTATGATTTGGAAGGGCCAATTTAAGGAAAAGAAAACAAAATCACAAACAGAAAAAAGGCTAGAAAGTGAAAATTTAGTCAAACTACTGGAACCTAGGTGCTTTAGATCCCTTCCTATTGAGTTATCTATAAGTAAATCACTAGAAAATGTTTATATAGAACTGTTTCCTTGTTACAAACTAAATTAGACTTCTTTCTAGAAAACTCTACAACTCAAGCACTTCCAATCTTACAGAGGTTCATATAAGGGAGAGGTTCTTTTTTTTTTTTTTCCATTTTCTTTTCTTTTTTTTTTTTTTGAGAGGTTTTTGCTATAGGGTGCGTATGCTCGCCAGACAGACAGACAGAGACAGAGAGACAGAAAGCGCGAAATCATCCTCCGGGGGGATGGCCACGCCACAATCCCCTCTCCTCCATTCTCCTCTTGGGATCTTGGGCACGCATGCACAT
>NW_006159659.1:1753434-1780767 GCF_000334495.1 Tupaia belangeri chinensis | reverse complement strand
GTAAACATACAGAGAAACTAGAGGAGAACTGACATCTTTACTAAGCTGAATCAATTCATGAACATAGTCTGTGTCTACATTTATATAGGTTTTCCTCGATTTCATACATCATCAGTGTTTTATAGTTTTCACTTACAGATCTTGGGACAATTTTCCAAATTTATACATAGTCATTATTTTTGAAACAACTGTATGCTGTTTTTTTCATTTTGGCTTGCAACTGCTAATTGCTAGTACATAAAAATAAAATTAAGGTTTGTTTGTATGGATTTTGTATCTCACTACCTTACTAAACTCATTTACTATTTTTTTCTTCATTTAAACTGCAAGAGGGCGTGTATGCTCACCAGAGAGAGACATAGCAAGAGCGAAGGAGAAGACATCCCCCCATGGGGCGTGGTCACGCTATAATCCCTTCTTCATTTCTCCATCCTGTGGGAATTTGGGGCGTATTTTTCAAGCTGCCATGGCCAGGATTTGAATTGCAGTCAACCACATGGAGTCTAGCTCCCGTACCACACTAGGTTATAGGGCTGGCTCCAAGTTGTAACAATAGTTTTGTAGATTTCTTGGGATATTATACACACACATGTATTATCTTTCTTCCATCCCAATCTCAATGTCTTCTATTTGTTCTATTCCAATCTCAATGCCTTTTATTTCTTTTTTCTTACCCACTGCTCTGGATATGACTT
Organism: Tupaia belangeri chinensis; assembly: GCF_000334495.1. NCBI lineage: Eukaryota > Metazoa > Chordata > Mammalia > Scandentia > Tupaiidae > Tupaia > Tupaia belangeri. The sequence continues at coordinate 1,780,072 of NW_006159659.1, read as the reverse complement.
CCAATTGATATTAAGTAAGAGAGGTACAAGTAGACAGCCTTCCTTATCTCTGATGTTAGGAAAAAAGCATTCAGTCTTTCACACTGTAGTATAAGGTAAGCTGTATACTATAATATTGAAATATGCTTTATATCGGGTTGAGTAATTCCACTCTATGGAGGGGGTAGGTTTTCAAAAATTTCATTGAAAATACGTATTATGAAAAAAACTATGTATGGATTTCAATTTTTTCTTTTGCACAAATAAACTCATACTAACTTGCTATAACATGTCTGAACAGGATCTAGTTGAAGCACTAGGAAAGATAAGACATCAGTTTGAAAAGAGCCACTATTAGGGCAACATAAATTCTGATAAAATTGAAGCAAGAACAAATGTCAAATTTGTGGTAACACTTGGATAGAAGAATGGTGAAATCATTAATCCATATGAGAAGTTTATGGGGAAAATGCCCCACATACATCAGTAGTTTACAAAAAGATAACTTGCTTTAAGAATAGACTAGATGATGTTTAAGATAATGCCCACAGTTGGGGCCAGCAGGTGGTATGGTGGTGAAGGTGCTGGACTCCATGGCTGACCACAGTTCAAGTCTTGACCTGGCAGCTTGCTTTCTCACTTTCACTCTCTCTCTCTGTCTCTCTCTAGTAAGTACACATGCCCTATACCAAATTAAATAATATTAAATTAAATAATTCTTTTAAAAAAGATAATGTCTACAGTAACATACTATATCAATTTGAGAGAAAAAAGTAATTCTGTACAGGTCTAACTGAAGAACACTGATGAGTCATAGCAGAAGCGATAGTCAACACCAGAAGATGTCTCAATTTGTTCAGCTCACACAATTCTGATTGAAAAATTAAAGTTGGGGGCTGACAGGTGGTGTGGTGGTTAAGGCACTAGACACCCACATGGTTGACTTCTGTTTGAGTCCCAGACCTGGTGGTTTGCTTTCTCACTTACCTTTCTCTCTGCTTAAATTTAAAAATAAATATTAACGACAAATAAAATGAAATACATTAATAATTCTTAAAAAAAAAGAAAAAGTTGTTCTAGTCAAAAAATGTATGCCAAAAGTATTGCACCCAGATTAGCTTAGATAAGAGCAGAGATATCACTGGAAATTTTAAATAAATGAGATCGAGATCCTGAAACATTTCTTGAAAGAATTGTAATAGGAGATGAAATATGCCTTTACCAGTATGGCCCTGAAGACAAAACACAAACGATGGCTACTAATAGATGGAAATGGTCCAGTAAAAGCCAAAACAGATTCAGTCAGGTGCAAAGGTCGTGGTAACAGTTTATTTGGGATGCTCAAGGCATTTTGCTTGTTGATTTACTGGAAGACCAAAGTGTTTTGTGAAAGTTTACAGAAGTTTCTGCAGAAAAACACCAGGAAAGCTTCACCAGAGAGTCCTCCACCAAGACAATTCTCCTGCTCACTCCTCTCATCAAATAAGGACAATTTTGTGAGAGATTCAATGGGAAATCATTTGACACTGTCTGACTTCTTTTTATTTTCTAATTTTAAAACATTTTTAAAGTACATCTATTTTTCTTCAGTTGATAATGTAAAAAAATGCACTACAATGACATGGCTAAATTCCCAAGACCCTCAATTCTTTATGGATAAAACAAATGGCTTGTATAATCACTTAAAAAATTATCTTAAACTTTATGTAACTTATATTGAGAAACAAAGATTATACTTTTTGTTTTTATCCTTTTAATTCCATTTTTCCATGAACATTTTAAAATTCTTTGTATTTATACTTGCTGAGAATTTTTTCATAAATTTGTGTAATGGTGTATTAAATATTTTTCTGTATTAACTGATATGATTTTTATTCTTCAGTCCATTTATGTGGTGGATTATATATTGATCATTTTCAAGTGTTTGACTTAGCTTTACATATCAAAAATACATCCCACTTAGTCGTGGTATATAATTCTATTTATGTATGGTTAGATTTGTTTTTTTAATATCCAGTTCAAATAAATACTGATCTTGGGACAGCAGGTAGGGTGTGGTTAAGGTGCTGGACTGTCACATGGCTGACTGCAGTTCGAGTCCCAGACCTGGTGGCTTGAAAATCACACGAGCTGCATGTGTGTGTGTGCCCAGAATCCTGGGAGGAGAGTGAAGAAGTGCCAGGACCCCTGAGAGGATGATTTCTCACTTTCCTTCTGTCTCTCTCCTGCAAGCACACACACCCTGTGGCAAAAACCTTAAAAAAAAAATAGAAGAAAGAAAAATAAAAGAAATACTGGTCTGTAAGTTTTTTTTTTTTCTTCTTTTCTGTGTTTGCTCTTGTTGGTTGTTTTGCATTGTTATTCCATCTTTTTGAAGTTTTGGTATAAGGAGGATTGCCTCGTAAAATGAGATAGGAAGTGTTCCCTCCTCTATTTTCTGGAATAGAGTACTATTTGTGCTATTTCTCTGTAAAAATATAGAATTCACCAGTGAAATCATCTGGGCATGTAACTCTTTTCCCTGATACTTTTATTTATTTATTTTTTTGGAGAGGTTTTTGCTATAGGGCGCGTGTGCTCACCAGACAGAGAGACAGAAAGTGAGAAATCACCCCCCCAGGAGGGATGGCCACGCCGCAATCCCTTCTCTGTTCTCCTCTCGGGATCTTAGGCACGCACGCACACATGCCTGATGTTGAGTGCACACATGCCTGGCACTGAGTTTTAAGCCACCGGGTCCGGGACGCAAACCAGGGCAGACTACATGGGAGTCCAGTGACATAGCCATTACACTAACTGCTGGTCCCTCTTTCCCCTGATCCTGAAGGGTTTGTAAATACTATTTACTTTCTTTAGTAGTTATAGGATTATTAAGAATATCTATTTCATCTTGGGTTAAGTTTTGTTAGTTAGTGTTTTTCAAGAAATTGAATCATGGGAACCAGCAATTAGCGTAATGGCTATGTCGCTGGATTCCCACGTAGTCGACTGCGGTTCGCGTCCCGGACCCGGTGGCTTAAAACTCACGCCGGGCGCGTGTGCGTGCGTTCCCAAGATCCCAAGAGGAGAATGGAGGAGAATGGATTGTGGCGTGACCATCCCCCCTGGGGGGTGATTTCTCACTTTCTATCTCTGTGTCTCTCTCTGTCTGGTGAGCACACGTGCCCTATAGCGAAAACCTCTCAAAAAAAAAAAAAAGAAATTGAATAATTTCATCAAACCTTCCAAATTTATGTATAGAGAGTTATTTGTAGCATTCCTTCATTAACCTTTTAAATTTGATTGACTATTATGTTTCTATTTATAATTTAATTGATTTCTGCTCTTACCATTATTACTTGTTCCCACCGTTGTTTTATGCTTATTTTGCTGGTATTTTTCCATTTTCTTGAAATGGGATTTAGATAATTAATTCAAAACCTTTCTTCTTTTCTGACATAAGAATTGATATAGAGCCAGCCAGTGGCATGGTGGTTAAGGCAAATGGATTCCACATAGCCAACTGTGTGGTTTGAGTCCTGACTCATGGCTTGAAAAATACATTAGGTTCATGTGCATGTACATGTCTGCCCAAAATCCTGACAGGGAGCAGAGAAGAACTGCAGCATTATCATCCACCTCGAGGGAATGCTTTCTCACTTTCGCTCGTGTGTGCTTGGGCTCTGGCTTACTCTCTGTCTTCAGTGAGCACATGAACCTCCTAGAAAATTTTTAAAAAGAGAATGCAGTGCTATAAATATCCCTTTCAGCACTGTTTTAGCTGTGTGCCCACAAATTACGATTTTTATATTTTCATTCTGTTCAATGCATTGCTTTTTATTTTCCTTGAGAGTTCCTCTTTGACCACTGGATTACTTAGAAGTATGTTGTTTGAGTTCTAGATTGATTTTATTACCTAATTTCAATTCTTATATAGTTGTTCAATTTTGTTTTATGAAGCAGTTATGGTTAATCTTGGTGAATGTTCTTTGGGCTTGAAAAAAACTTGTATTGTTACCAGATGAAGGGCTCTAAAAATGTCAACTCTATCCTGTTTTTGGTGGTAGTGTTCAGCTCATCTTATCCTTACTGACTTTGTATCTAGTAGTTATTTCAATTCTTGATAGAAAGATGAAGTCTACAACTGTAATTGCGGATCTGTCTATTTCTTCCATCAATTCTGCCAGTTTTTGCTTCATGCACTTTGAAGCTTTGTTATTTAATACACATGCATAGCACTAGCAATTTGTTTCTTTTTTGAATTGTCTATAAGTTTATAAATTGTCTATAAACAGAAAAAAATTATCATTTTAATCTGGTACATGGCTATTTTAGGAATTACCCTATTTAGACCTTAAAAATTTAATATTTATAAATGGTCTATAAATAGACAAAAATATAAACTTATAAATTTTATTAATAAGTTTATAAATTATCTATTTCTCATATGTGTTTGTTGCAAGTATTTTTCCCAGCTTGTCATCTGTCTTACACCACTTTTCATTATTCAGTAATCAAAGCCAAATAGTATATTCCTTTTAATTTTACCCTACATTTTTTAATAATTAGAAAGTCTTTCCACATCAAGAAATTATTTTCTTTTACTCCTATGGATTTTGGTTTGCCATTTAAATAACTGAAATTTAAATATGTAAAATATATTTTAGTGAGGAACAACCAATGTGCTCTATTAATATTTATTTTCCAAAGGCTTAATTAACCAAGTACTCCAGTGCCATTTATTAAGTGACCCTTTCTTTTTTCAGTAGTTTTAACATACAGTTTTCTAAATGATTCTATATAATATAGTCTATTATTGTGTGTCCTCCACTAATTTGTATGTTCCTATTCCACAGTGTTTATCCACATGATTTACTAAAATGGGCAAACACATTAAAAATTCAAATGAAGTTAGAAAAAATGTGAGAAATTAATCAAAAGTCTCAGCTTATAAAAAAATTAACCTTCACTTGAATTATAAGTAGAAGCCAGATTAAAAAAATCCATCCTATGGGGCTGGCAGGTAGCGTGGTGCTAAGGGTGTTGGACTCCTACATGTCCAACCACAGTTTGAGTCTCAGACCTAGAGGCTTTCTCTCTCTCTCTCTCTCTTTTTCTTTCTCTCACTCTATCTCTCTGTCCCTCTCTGATTAAATTTTAAAAACAAACAAACAAATAAAGTTAAACAAAATAATTCTTTTAAAAAAATCCATCCTAATGAAATTTTTCAATAACTGGATTATAGAGTTGGTTACATTGTGGTAGCTAAATTTATCAAAACTCATCAAATTGTATGCTTTAAATAAGTGAATTTTATAGAACTTAAAATAGGCCTCAGTAAAGTTGTTTTGTCAAAAAATGTAAAATATATACACCTCTAGGAGAAAATAATTAATTAAAAAAATTACTGAAAGACCATTTTTGCTTTATTTGAACATAAAAATGGCATTTTAAATCAAGAATTTAAAAATACTTTCAGAATAATTAGGAAAGAATTTTAGTTCCCAGGTTTGAAAAGGTCAGAGACTGTTTATAAAATCTAAAAACTTCATTTGAAAGTGATGAGATAAAGCATGGCATAATTTTTTATTATAAGTACTTTACAGAATTTCATTTAATCTACAAAATATACACAAAGAAAAATCTATTTGATGACTGAATGCCTATAAGAAACTGAATTCTAAGGGTATGTTTTCTATTTTCCTGACCACTCATATTTTAAATAGGACAAGCTTCTCATTCGAGATTAAATTTCAAGAAAAATGGGAGGAAAATCTAAACATATACCAAGGAAAACAATTTTATTTTGTATTGATTAAGTATTTTCTTAAAATTTTCATTTTAAAAGCAAATCACATACAACTATACTAAAAGCCATTCTTAACCAGAAGATATTAATATTTGGTATGATACTTTTGGTTATACCCATATAAGAATGATTTCAAAAAGTTTGTGGAAAAATGTAGTTAAAATATATTTATTTTGGTACAAAAAAATTGGAAATCCATGCATAGTTTCTTCATGATATGCATTTTCCATGAACTTTTTGAAGACCCCATGTATAAATAAGGGCAAAAGACTGACAGGGAGGGTCTAATCTTTTTGAGTCACTAAAGATCAACACGTAATCATAAGTTAATGATTATTTGTGTGATTTAAAAGTTGCTTCTCAATAGAATAAGTGTATTTGATCAGCTTGAAAACAAAACAAAGAAATTCTGTTCTAAAGAAGTCTGAGGAAACCTGACACTAGACCTCTGGACTACTTTCAAAAGGAACACAGTGACTCTAAGTAAAGGAAATTAAATTTACAAAGCATTTTGATACCATAAAGAAGATGATAGATAAAATCCTTGCTTCATTGGTAGATGATTGTTCAGAAATTATGTTATTTAGACCTTAAAAATTAAACAACCATCCTTCTTATTTCATTATATGAACAATATGGTACTTATATTTCACTAGTGTAAAGGTTTATGACCTTACAAAAATTATTATTTGTACTTTCTTCTCAAACAAAACCATGAAATTAATGGGAAGGTTTTTAATGAGTCAGAAATCCTAAGCATATTTAAAGGTAATAAGAAAAGCTAAGATATTAAGAAGTAAAATACGGAATGGTTTACTACAGGGTCATCAGAAAAGTTACGATGTATTTTTCTATGCAAAAATGTGTCATGACTTTTCTGATGCCCCAATTTTTCTCAGGTTGGCACTGTTAAAGCTTTATAATAGTCCATAAATAGTTCTTGTCACTGTCTTCTGGAACAAATGGTGCAAAGTGAGGAGTAATGACACCATGAGAGGTAATAAGACCAAGCTGCAATGAATCACATTATCTGGTTATGTTTGATGTAGCTTTCTTGGTCTCTGTATTTTTTCCTGGTATAAAATTAATTTTTGTCTTAATTTTTTCTATCATAGAAGAGGAAATTAATTAAACCATTTTCTTATGTAAGACAAAAGATTTTAAGTGAATCTTTGTTTTACAAAAATTAAAAAAAAGTAATTTCTCCTAGTACCTTAAACTTTCATGTCTTAAATAGGTTAAAAGTTTCAATGATATCAAGAGATCTCATTGATCCTTTGAAATAAAATGGTCTTAAATTGTATAAGAAATTGAAATTATGTATTAATGATAAAAATGAGAGACCACAATCTTTCATTATAAATAGCAAAATTATTTTTTATTAAATTATCTTGAACATTTTTACGGATGCTATTACACAACACATGTCTTAAATAGGTTAAAAGTTTCAATGATATCAAGAGATCTCATTGATCCTTTGAAATAAAATGGTCTTAAATTGTATAAGAAATTGAAATTATGTATTAATGATAAAAATGAGAGACCACAATCTTTCATTATAAATAGCAAAATTATTTTTTATTAAATTATCTTGAACATTTTTACGGATGCTATTACACAACATCATATATATATATTTGTGTGTGTGTGTGTGTATGTATGTGTGTGTGTGTATATATATATATACATATGTGTGTATATATATATATATATAATGATCTTTAAATCTCCAAGTATAGATTAATTTGGCAAAGCCAGAGAAAATTGCAAGGAAGATGAGGTGTCAAAAACAGTAGGATGTTGGTTAAAAATAGACAAGTAAACCATGCATTGAAAATAAACAGGAAAGCTACCAACTGTGATTCATCTCTGAGGCTTTTCCTCTGGGAATATCTGCTATTTCATTCAGGTCAAGAATTTGGAAGAAAAAAGGAAATTTGTTAGCTTTACATTTTATCTTATTTAAGAAATGGAAGGAGCTGATCTTTGAAGATAAATCTCATTTAAATAGAAGCTCCATGGAAATTGGGGTCTTTATGAATTGTAAACATTATTGTTCTTGCATCCTAACTCTTTGGTCTTAAAAATTTTAAAGTCTTTCAATATCTTATAGATCCCTTCAAAATTGAACGTCATTTTTTTTTAAATAGAGATGTTTGCTATAGGGCCCATGCACTTGCTGGAGAGACAGAGAGACAGAAAGTGAGAAATCACTACCCCAGGGGAATGGCCATGCTGCCATCCCTTCTCCATTCTCCTCTTGGGATTTTGGGCATACATGCAAACGTGTAAATTTCAAGCCTCCAGGTTTGGGACTCGAGTTGTGTTCAGCTATGGGGGAGTCCAGCAATGTAACCATTATGCCATCTGCTGGTCCTCGAAATTGAAGGTTTTGAAAGGTATTTTATAAACAATTATAATTAGGTGTTAATGCTAAAAAAGGAGGGAAAAAATAAAATTTCATTATGAATAGCAGAATAAACATTTTCTATAAATAAAATTCTAAATAGCAATTTGAGGTAATGAGGTCAAAAATAGTTGTCTTGTTTAGCTTTTAAAGAGAAATACCAAAAATAGATAAATGTAGATATGCTGCATTCCCAAGAATGACTTTCTCAAAATCCTCAAGAATTGGTCAGCATTCAAAAAAAGATATAGCATGACAAAAGAACATGATGGAGTTAAAACAAGGACTTGGCATCAGACAAAAATAAATACAAAGTAAAATTTTCATACTATGTGAAGGACTTTACGCAAGTTAATGTCTCATGTGTAAAATTGGGATGATACCTGTTTTGAGAATTCAAAAATTCGATATATATATAAAATATCTAATTCTGTATCTAGAATGAAATTAAAGATTTTTACTTAGACTTCTACCTGTTCAAGTGACATAAAATAAAAATTGCAATAAACCAAATTATATTGCTGTGCATGGAAGTTTTTTCAATGTGTAATAAAAAATGTGTTAATGGCAGAAAGATCATTGTTTATAATTGAAAATAGTTGTTTAGTGTAAGCATAGCCATATTTAACTATCTTTTTTTATTTTTAAAGATTTATGCTATATTATAAACCAAAGGAATAAGTTTATAGACCAAATGCTTGGCAATATTCAACTGCAGTAGCCATTATAAACCTCCCTATTTAAGCAAACCTACACTAATTAACCAGAATATTAAGAATATTTGATCAACATCATTTCTATGCTACTTTTATAATTAATTATCTAAGTTCTATGTTATTCAACAGCAAACAAAAATATGATGTATTCTTATATGAAGAAAGTATAAAGACAGAAATGATTAATTTAGCCCTAGAACTTAAGATGAAACAAAGAACTTTATTAAATTTATTTAGAGAGGAGAAAGGGGGACTTAAATTATGATTCCAAAAGTCACTGACAAATTTTGTGCTTATCCTTTGATATTATATAAAGGGAAGTAAGTTGGAACTATTTCTCATATGGCTTTGGAGAAAAAGGCCAATGACTATAGAATATTAGTGCTTAGAAGAAAATTTCAGATTCTGTGGGTCTTATATCCTCATTCCAAAGAGAAAATAAAAGAGAGGTTAAGGTTTAAGTTACTGAGGGCTAGAGCCAGAACTGAGACTCAACTCTTTCTCAGCCCTCTGAGATTGAGTATAGTATACCATAATGCATTTCAGTGGGAATTCACAACAATGATCCTGAAGAACACTGCTCTTTTGGCTTTTCTAGCATTTCCTTAATGTATTTTGTTTCCTGTGTAAAGTTTATAGGATACATGGGAATAAGAGGGCATGTAGAAAATTGGCTTTACACTCCTGCTGCTACCTATAAAACATTCTTTTTTCAGGACCAGTAGATGGCATAATGGTTACGCTGCTGGACTCCCATGTACTCAACCACAGTTCGAGTAGCAGACCGAGTGGCTTAAAACTCACACTGGGCACCTGTGCATGTGTGCCCAAGATCCCGAGAGAATGGAGAAGAAGAGATCATGGCATGGCCATCCCTCTTGGGGGTGATTTCTCGCTTTCTATGTCTCTGTCTCTCCGGCAAGTGCACATGCCCTATAGTAAAAATCTCTTTAAAAACTACTTTTTTCCTCTTTGAAAGAAATACAAATATAATTGAAATACATACACACAAACAACCTCAAATAAACATCTGGACTATTTGTCAGGAAAACAACCAGCTTAAACATTTCACCTGGCACTGTTACTGATAAAATCTTATTACATTTACATAGATCTCAGGAATTTATATGAGACAAGGAGCAGTTAAGATACTCATACAACTCACAGTAGAGGCAGAAGCAAAGTCAAACTCCCAAATAAATTACTACTACTCATCATTTTCTTTTCCTCTTTTCCATTATCACTAAAAATTTAAAAAGTTGTGAAAAGGGGAATTCAAAGCTATCCTGAACTACATACCATTTGACAAAAAAAAATTTTTTTTTGGAGAGGTTTTCACTATAGGGCGTGTGCACTCGCCAAACAGACAGAGAGAAACAGACAGAAAGCGAGAAATCACTCCCTGGGGGGATGGTCATGCCGCAATCCCTTCTCCTCCATTCTCCTCTCAGGCATGAGTTTTAAGCCTCCGGTCCGGGATGCAAACTGCGGTCGACTACGTGGGAGTCCAGTGACATAGCGATTACGCTAACTGCTGGTTCCCGTCAAAAAAATTTTTTAAAATGGGAGTTTTCACCATTAATTTCTGACCAACTAAACCCACATATCCTGATTCCCTTATCTACCACACATTTTCAGTCTTTGCTCTTCCTAATCTCTTTGTAGGATCTGACTCTACTGACTACTTTCTTTTTTCCTTAAAACTCTTTCTTCCCTTTTCTTCTAAGATGCCACAATTACCTAAGTTCCATCAGCCTCCTTTGTTATGCCTTATTTTTTCCTCATAAGCTGAATTTTTAACCATCCTTCAATTATTGGTGATCCATGAGACTCATTCCTTATCTGACTTTCCTCCCTTCACTCAAAAATATTACTTGAGCAGTCACTACAGGTTAGAAATTCTTCCATAATCATTGTATCAGTGAACAAAGTAGATGAAAAATTCTATGAAATATAAAGTGTAAATATAAAGATTAGTCAGGAGGCCAGCAGGTGGCGTAGTGGTTAAGGCACTGGACTCCCACATAGTAGTTCATGTTTTGAATCCCAGACCCAGTTACTTGAAACACACCAGGCGTGTGTGTATGTATGCCCCAAATCCTGAGAGAACAGAAGAAAAAGGATTGCGGCATAGCTACCACCCCTGGGGGGTGATTTCTTGTTTTCTGTCTCCTCTGTCTCTCTGGCATTTGCCCTATAGTGAAAATCTCTAAAAAAAATAAAAAATAAAAATAAATCAGATGAAAACAACAGCATTTACTTAAATAAATTATATAATATGCTAGAAGTATCTAAGTGTAATGAAAGATAGAACAGGATATAAAGAATCCATAGACCTCCTTTTCTGATTAGGGAAATTTCATTATACTGAAACTAACTCCACAATCCACTGGGTCGTGTCCAGTCAAGTCAGATAACTCTTATCCACTCCAGATGTCTCCTTTTCTCTCTTACCTGTCACTGAGTCATATTTATCTGCATAAAACAACTCTCCACATTTTTCTGTCCTCACTGCTGATTTCTCTAATTAAAACTCTCAATAAATAGTAGTGAAGAGAATAATCTTTTCAGTCAGACATTAAGATTGAGTCCTGGCTCCACTACTTACTTGCCATTTGGTTTTGAACATAACCTCCCTAACTCCTAGCTTTTTTCTTTTCTTCTTTTTTTTAATTGGTAAAAATGAAAACATTTTTTTAGGGTTATTTTGACTAAATGGATGTATCTGAGGTATTAGTGTCCAGAAGATATGATATTATTATCATCAGTGTTAGTATCAGAGTCATCACACCAATAGTAGCAGAATAATTCCATCTTCTAGTTTTACTCTTCCCTAATCTTTCCTAATACTACAACCCAAGTTGTTGTGACCTCCATGACAGGAAGATATGACCTCAAGTGGTAGCGGTCGTAGTTTGGGAAAAACACAAAGACATACACACAAGTAGAGAAAGCAGGGATTGGGTAAACCGGGTGTCTCTGATGGAGATTGCTGCAGTCATTCCCAGGTTTATTCTTTCATAGCGCAAAGGGGGAGGGAAAAAAAAAAAAAGCAGAAGGTAAAGACAGGTGCTTTCTATTATCAACTGCTGCTGTGGAACATCTTGTGTCCCCCGGTTCTAAACAAGCCTCCCCTGGTTTTCTCTGGCTGAAACACAGCTTCCTTTAATTTACAATGACTTGCAGTGCAAATAAAAGAAAAGCAGATCATGTCCTTGTTAGAGCTTTCATTAGCCTTACAGTGTCAGCATAAGGACCATATCTCCATTTGTTTTTAAAGGTCACTATTGTGTTGCTTAGATCTGGCTGCTCCCTACACCGAGTAATCTTCAGAATTCACTGATCTGAACCATAATGACTTTATCTCCCCACTGTCTTCAACATAAAGTCCAAATTCATTAGCATGAAAATTTTTTTTCATTTTTCTGCTTTTGTTTTTGAAAAATTTAAATAAAGTTTATTTGGGGCTAGCTGGTGGTGTGGTGGTTAAGGCAACTGGATCCCACATAGCCAACTGTACAGTTTGAGTCCTGGACCCAGCAGTTTGAAAAGCATGCAGGGCATGTATGCATATGTGCCCAAAATTCCAAGAGTAGAACAGAAGAGAAGGGATTTCAGTGTAGAGTCATCCCCTCATGGGGTGATTTCTCACTTCTCTTTCTCTCTCCTTCTCTCTCTCTCTCTCCCTCAGTAAGCACGCAGCCCTATCACAAAAACAAACAAATAAATAAATAAGGTTAATTTACATCTTCTATGAAAGAGTGAGTAAATGAAAGAGGGAAAGATGGAAATAGTGACAGCTAGCACCCCTAACAGGGTCTCGATGCCATAATCCACTCCCATAGTCAGCCAGCCCTAGGTCATGGCATGCGTGCCCAGCATACTCAGGGAGATCTCTAGATATGAACCCAGAACTTTCCCATATGGGACAGCCACAGAGTATTATGTTTCATTGCTGTGCTACCCTTTTATAGACATCTATCTAATACCATTGTCAAAGATATAATGAAATTTACTAAATACAAATATCAAGACTGTGCAAATTCACAATTAGAAACAGATGATATTAAAAGATATTTTTCCCCCCTGGAGAGGTTTTTGCCATATTATCTACCACACATTTTCAGTCTTTGCTCTTCCTAATCTCTTTGTAGGATCTGACTCTACTGACTACTTTCTTTTTTCCTTAAAACTCTTTATTCCCTTTTCTTCTAAGATGCCACAATTACCTAAGTTCCATCAGCCTCCTTGGTTATGCCTTATTTTTTCCTCATAAGCTGAATTTTTAACCATCCTTCAATTATTGGTGATCCATGAGACTCATTCCTTATCTGACTTTCCTCCCTTCACTCAAAAATATTACTTGAGCAGTCACTACAGGTTAGAAATTCTTCCATAATCATGGTATCAGTGAACAAAGTAGATGAAAAATTCTATGAAATATAAAGTGTAAATATAAAGATTAGTCAGGAGGCCAGCAGGTGGCGTAGTGGTTAAGGCACTGGACTCCCACATAGTAGTTCATGTTTTGAATCCCAGACCCAGTTACTTGAAACACACCAGGCGTGTGTGTATGTATGCCCCAAATCCTGAGAGAACAGAAGAAAAAGGATTGCGGCATAGCTACCACCCCTGGGGGGTGATTTCTTGTTTTCTGTCTCCTCTGTCTCTCTGGCATTTGCCCTATAGTGAAAATCTCTAAAAAAAATAAAAAATAAAAATAAATCAGATGAAAACAACAGCATTTACTTAAATAAATTATATAATATGCTAGAAGTATCTAAGTGTAATGAAAGATAGAACAGGATATAAAGAATCCATAGACCTCCTTTTCTGATTAGGGAAATTTCATTATACTGAAACTAACTCCACAATCCACTGGGTCAGTCAAGTCAGATAACTCTTATCCACTCCAGATGTCTCCTTTTCTCTCTTACCTGTCACTGAGTCATATTTATCTGCATAAAACAACTCTCCACATTTTTCTGTCCTCACTGCTGATTTCTCTAATTAAAACTCTCAATAAATAGTAGTGAAGAGAATAATCTTTTCAGTCAGACATTAAGATTGAGTCCTGGCTCCACTACTTACTTGCCATTTGGTTTTGAACATAACCTCCCTAACTCCTAGCTTTTTTCTTTTCTTCTTTTTTTTAATTGGTAAAAATGAAAACATTTTTTTAGGGTTATTTTGACTAAATGGATGTATCTGAGGTATTAGTGTCCAGAAGATATGATATTATTATCATCAGTGTTAGTATCAGAGTCATCACACCAATAGTAGCAGAATAATTCCATCTTCTAGTTTTACTCTTCCCTAATCTTTCCTAATACTACAACCCAAGTTGTTGTGACCTCCATGACAGGAAGATATGACCTCAAGTGGTAGCGGTCGTAGTTTGGGAAAAACACAAAGACATACACACAAGTAGAGAAAGCAGGGATTGGGTAAACCGGGTGTCTCTGATGGAGATTGCTGCAGTCATTCCCAGGTTTATTCTTTCATAGCGCAAAGGGGGAGGGAAAAAAAAAAAAAGCAGAAGGTAAAGACAGGTGCTTTCTATTATCAACTGCTGCTGTGGAACATCTTGTGTCCCCCGGTTCTAAACAAGCCTCCCCTGGTTTTCTCTGGCTGAAACACAGCTTCCTTTAATTTACAATGACTTGCAGTGCAAATAAAAGAAAAGCAGATCATGTCCTTGTTAGAGCTTTCATTAGCCTTACAGTGTCAGCATAAGGACCATATCTCCATTTGTTTTTAAAGGTCACTATTGTGTTGCTTAGATCTGGCTGCTCCCTACACCGAGTAATCTTCAGAATTCACTGATCTGAACCATAATGACTTTATCTCCCCACTGTCTTCAACATAAAGTCCAAATTCATTAGCATGAAAATTTTTTTTCATTTTTCTGCTTTTGTTTTTGAAAAATTTAAATAAAGTTTATTTGGGGCTAGCTGGTGGTGTGGTGGTTAAGGCAACTGGATCCCACATAGCCAACTGTACAGTTTGAGTCCTGGACCCAGCAGTTTGAAAAGCATGCAGGGCATGTATGCATATGTGCCCAAAATTCCAAGAGTAGAACAGAAGAGAAGGGATTTCAGTGTAGAGTCATCCCCTCATGGGGTGATTTCTCACTTCTCTTTCTCTCTCCTTCTCTCTCTCTCTCTCCCTCAGTAAGCACGCAGCCCTATCACAAAAACAAACAAATAAATAAATAAGGTTAATTTACATCTTCTATGAAAGAGTGAGTAAATGAAAGAGGGAAAGATGGAAATAGTGACAGCTAGCACCCCTAACAGGGTCTCGATGCCATAATCCACTCCCATAGTCAGCCAGCCCTAGGTCATGGCATGCGTGCCCAGCATACTCAGGGAGATCTCTAGATATGAACCCAGAACTTTCCCATATGGGACAGCCACAGAGTATTATGTTTCATTGCTGTGCTACCCTTTTATAGACATCTATCTAATACCATTGTCAAAGATATAATGAAATTTACTAAATACAAATATCAAGACTGTGCAAATTCACAATTAGAAACAGATGATATTAAAAGATATTTTTCCCCCCTGGAGAGGTTTTTGCCATTTTTCTTTTGGAGAGGGTTTTTCTATAAGGTACATGCTCTTGTCAGAAAAACAGAGAGACAGAAAGCAAGAAATTACTCCCTGGGGGGGATGGCCACGACGCAATCCCTTGTCCTCCATTCTCCTCTTGGGATCTTGGGCACGCACACACATGTGCCCAGCGTGAGTCCAAGCCACCGGGTGTGGGACTTGAACCATGGTCTATCACATGGGAGTCCAGCAACATAGCCATGACAGCAACTGCTGGTCTCAAGATTAAAAGATATGTAATGAAAATCAAATATATTTTCATTAATGAAAATATATTTTCATTAAGGTATCTGATTATTGAGAAGTCCCCCCAAATAACTATATTACATTAATTGAGGACTAAGCCATATTTTACTGACTATATTTTTTTTTTTGGAGAGATTTTCACTGTAGGGCGCGTGCGCTCACCAGACAGACAGAGAGAGACATAGAGACAGAAAGCGAGAAATCACCCCCCAGGGGGGATGGTCACGCCGCAATCCCTTCTCCTCCATTCTCCTCTCGGGATCTTGGGCACGCACGCACACGCGCCCGGCGTGAGTTTTAAGCCACCGGGTCCAGGACACGAACCGCGGTCGACTATGTGGGAATCTAGCGACATAGCCATTACGCTAACTGCTGGTTCCCCTGACTGACTATTAATAATAACTTTTAGAATGTATATATTTAAAATGCAATTACTTTAAATGATCAATAAATGTGGTTTAGACAATTTTGAGAATGAAATTTTAATGATGTTATGCAGAAGAAACATGCTATTCATTAATTCACAAAAAGCCAGTAATACATAGCTTAGGGTTCCAATTTAGATTTAGTATCATCACTTTGTGTGTGTGTGTGTATGTGTGTGTGTGTGTGTGTGTGTGTGTGTGTGTGTGGATACTTAAAAAAAATCATGGAAAATGGAATTAAAGTACAAGTTTATTCTGATGTAAATTTTTTATACATGTATAGTTTTTTTTATAATATGTATTTTCTATGAACATTTTTAAGGCTTTTCCACAGGACCCATGTGCTCAATAGAGAGAGACAGTGAGAGCGAGTGAGAAATCACCCTCCAGGGTAATGGTCATGCCACAATCCATTTGTTGAGAAACAAACAATATTTCAAAATTTGATTATTTATTCATTATAACATAGTATATGTCCCTTATAAAAAAAAGTTCAAAACTAACAGTAGAGCTCATTTAGTTTAGTTTTGTTTTGTTTTTATAGAGAGATTTTTTGCTATAGGGCATGTGCACTTACTGGAGAGACAGAGACAGACAGAAAGACAGAAAGCGAGAAATCACCACTCAGGGGGGATGGCCACATCACAGTCCTCTTTCCTCCATTCTCATCTTGGGATCTTGGGTAGGCACGTACACATGCCTGGCATGACTGTTAAGCAGCCAGGTTCGAGACTCAAACTGTGGTAGACTACATGAGAGTCCAGTGACATAATTATTACACCATCCACTGATCTCATTTTTTTTTTTAAATTTGCTATAGGCTGTGTGCACTTCCAGAGAGAGACAGAGAGAGAAAGTAAAAAAGCATTCCCCAGGTGGGATGGTCACACTACATTCCCTTCTCTATTCTGCTTTCAGGATTTGGGGCACGTAATCACGCACCTATGCTGGGCATGTTTTTCAAGCCACCGGTCTGGGACTCAAATCATGCAGTCAGCCATATGGGATCTGGCCACCTTAACCACCATGCCACCAGCTAGCCCTCATTTAGATTTTTATAAATAGGTGTGATGTTTTACTGTTATAAAGTTTAACTATGTGTATAATTTTATGTGTATAATTTTAACCTAATCTTTTGCATTTCATATTATAAAAATTTTCATGCTATTTTATGTGTTCCAAAACAAATGAAAGTGAACTAAGCTAAAAAAAAAAAGCCTAAATGCATGTTTATGATTGCCAAAATTGTACAATATGAATAACAATAGAGAATAAATAAAGCAAGGGTAAGGAGACATGTAATGCACACTATCAAAGTGTCAATGTCTACCCATTTAAAACAATATGTAAAATCCCAGTGTTCACATCCCTAACTAAGACCAGTTAGGGAAACAAACTTATAAGTAGGAAGATAAAGCAATATTATAAATTTTGTTGAGTAAAATAATAACTTTACTTATAAAGAAGCAAAGATATTTTGCAGTTGTCAGAGACGAATTAAACTTTTTTGAGAGAGACTGTTTTTGGTAATGGGTTGCATGTGCTTGGCAGAGAGATATAGAGACAGAAAGCGAGAAATCACCCCCCCCCAAGGGGATGGTCATGCCACAGTCCCTTCTCTTGCATTCTTCTCTCAGGATTTAGAACATGCACACACATGTGCTTGGCGTGAGTTTTAAGCTGCCTGGTTTGAGACTCAAACTGCAGTTGGCCATGTGAGAGTCTAGCACCTTAACCACTATACCACCTGCTGGCCCTGAGAATAATTATTAATTGGCTACTTAGTTGGATATCAAATTTTACAAAAGATTAATATCTACTTGATGATACCCATATATTTTTGTAAATCATAATTAGACATTTATTACTTGGTACTTTGCTATTTGTTCAATTCTTTAACAAGAAAACATGAAATGATGTTATATTAAAACTGGTATCTGAAAAAAGTTTACTAAAGAAACATCTGGAAGATTTTACCTGTCCAACCAGGCAAGTAGACTCTTGGCTGCTCCGATCAGATCTACAACTGAGGTTAGAAAGTCATTTGGCAATTTTCGGCTGGTCCTTCCATCATAATGGCCACTCCTCTTCCTTCCTGTTATAAAATTCTGCAGATTTTTGGCAGATGCATTCAACTTGTGAGAAAGGGTTTTTAGATTTTCTGTTTCCAAGCCATAATTCTGAATTTAAAAAAGAGAAAAATATATCTAAAATCAACATTTTATTCTTTCATTAACATATTTGCCAAGTAGTTTAGTATGCACAGGCAATTAGACTAGTGTTAGAGTACAAATGATTATGATTGGGTTCCTGGTCTTGTAGAACCCACTGTCAATAAGGATTTGAGAGATATCAGATAAACAAATTACAATAAAACATGTTAAGTATTAATATGAACATGGAAAGATAACGGCATTATATTTTGGAACTATGCCACCCAAGAGAGCAAGATTATAAAGTTTCAAATGTTTATGTTTTAAAGCAAAACTTAAGTTCGTTATTGACAAATATTTTTGAATATCGACTCAATAAACATATGCATGGTGATAAATGTAGAAACCAAGAAAAATTCTGCTTCTCAAGGTTAGAAAAATAAGCATAATCCAACAATAAAATTAAAAACCAAGAAATAAACCTTATGTACTATACCATTTTTTGGTGTTTCTACATAATGACTCATAAGAAGTTTCTTTTATAATACAGTACCAATTGACTCAAAATCAATGATTGCCAACATAGACATCTTGAAATAGCAAGAAACAAATGAAAGAAATAGCGAGAAACACTTGAAATAAATAAATTTAATTATTAATTGGGGAATTAATATTACTCCCTAATATGTGAGTTACATTAAAAATAATAATTCTAATATCATTTTTTGGAGATTTTTTTGTTTTTCTTTTTGTTTTTGTTTTGCTATAGGGCACGTGTACTTGCCAGAAAGACAGAGAAAGACAGAGACAGAAAGCAAGAAATCATCCCCCGGGGGGATGGCCACACCACAATCCCTTCTCCTCCATTCTCCTCTCGGGACCTTGGGGACACACGCACACTCACCCGGCATGAGTTTAAGCCACCAGGTCTGAGACTTGAACTGTGGTTGATTACACGGGAGTCTAGCAACATAGCCATTACGCCAACTGCTGGTCCCAATAATTCTAGTATCTTAAATGTTCATGGAAGTGGATGGTTTGTTGTGATATAAGTCACCAATAAATCCCACTCTTGTTGGCCGTTTAAAGGGTCAACAAGTAAGTGAAGGTCCCTTGTGCTTCTAGCCCAGGGTTATGGGATGAAGAATTCTGCCTCAACTTTTAAAAAAAAAATGCAGATTTATGAATTCCAGGTTTGCTTTTTACTGGATATGCAATGGGAAATGCATGGGAAAACTAGGTATTACTATTGGTATAAAAGGATTACCTCTTACCTTAAAAAAAAACAAAAATATAGATGTGAAACATACTTATCTGTTTTCTTTTTCCTATATGCTACCAATTTGTTTATATAGTTGGCCTAAACATGTGTACCAGGAGGCAATCATGACTCAGAACTGATTCAACATAACCAATCTAGTCTTAATGAATAGTTGATAAGTTCACACTGGTCTTCTCTTTCAATTACATAGGTTTAAAAAAATAAAATTAAATGAAGGAACACATTTCATATTTTAGAAAATAAGGTTGGCTATATCCTCACAGGGGAAAATGTTGACTAAACACATATCTAAAACCATTCAATATTCGTCCGTACATTTCATAACACCAGTGCCATTCTATTCAGAATTCTTCATTCTTCATTTTAATGCACAATGTAGCAGTTGTTTATGTTTATAATAGTTTGATTTATAAATATGAATCCTAAAAGGCTTGCTTTAATACATTTTTTAGAAAGTAAATCATTTCACATTTTTTAGAAAGTAAACCATTTCAAGATGAATGAACCAATCAATTAGATGCAAAGAAACAAATCTTAGCAATGGCAAACAGCAATTTTTTTCATAGAAAATGTCTATTATATGAAAAGAACATAAAGAATGAAAACTGTTTTATCATAAATGATTCACTTATAGTTTTCAATAAAAGGTATACTGTCAGAACACAAATTAAAGGTTATATATTAAACTATAGACACTATTGATACTTTTACTATTTTAGTTAATATTCTTTGCTTTCTATTTAAGCATACTAAATGATAGTACAATAACTTTAAAGAGTTAATCACTTCCAAATCATGAACAGCTTATTCTTTTCTAGAATAATGTAGTACAAACAATATAGTTGATGTTAATAAATATATGTTGCATGAATGAACAAGTGACTTAAATGAACCTTTGCTTTTCATCAGCTGCCATGAGATTTGTTCCCTATATGGATTAACTTAAAGACAAGGCTACTGAAAATACAGCAGTTTAAAAGAAATGAAAGGAAATTGGTCATTTTTCTGTGTCTTTCTTACATGAAAAAAAGAAATGTCAGAGTCAAAAGCGATGTAGGCAAGAGAAAAAAATTACAGTTCTCTGAAGAAAAACAAGAATCTTGTTTTTCTTGCTCTCATTAAGTAAGCTAACATTAACCATTAACTTCACATCCTTATTTGTTAAACACTAGGCAGAAATCTAAAGAAAAAATATGAATTTGAGAAAGGTGTCTTCCTTTGATGAGCCTATCAAAATTGAAGGACCAAAAAATTATAATTTGATATAAGATGCTAATTTGCCTTCAGAATTTCCTACTTTGCACTAGCCAAAACCAAAATTCTCATTTTTCTCTGAGCATTCCATTCCGTACTCTTTCATAATTCTGTCTTTACACATAATTTTTCTTCCACCAGTTAACTTTTCCCAACTTTTATTTATTTTTAGTCTGGTAAACATTGAGTTATCCTGCAAGGCCCAATGAAAATCTACCCTACACTTCCTGAGTCCCTCAGCAATGTTAATTTCCTTCTGTCCTCCCCTGAAATTGTCTTTAAATCTATGTTGTCTTTTAATAATTGTCTTCTTTAACAGACTATACATGTTTTAGGAGTGCAGACTGCGTTTTTCTTATCTTTGCATTCCCAGTGGTAGTACAGTTTCAGCATGCATATTTAATTGTTTAATGAATAAATAAATATAGTAGATGTGAAGAAAAAGTAGAAAGGCCAGTAGAAAGCAGAGAGACAAAACATAGTTCCCCATTCCTAACAGGACAACTCCTGGTCCAGACAACCCAGTTTACTGATGAGGCATCTCACCTCTTGATTTTATCATGGCATGCAGAAATAAATCAGAATTCACTGCTTGAAAGTTTGATTTATATTCATTAGAAAACATCTTATTACATAAACCGGAAGATATCTACACTTGTGACTTGCTCACATGTAGCCATTAGGAAGGAGTGAAAAGGAAGTTTAATATTTGACTGCTTTGGGGAATATATCAATAGATTGGACACAGAAAAAAAAAAAAGGACTTCAGTGTTTTATCTTTTTCTGTGTTCACTTCCAGAAGAGATCAATCACATAACAAAGTATACTAATGATGCAACACTACAGTGTTGAAACTCAGAACTGCAGGACTAAAGCTCAGAATAAATCGGGGTTTACTAGTGATGTGGCTGAAATTTTAGAAATGGTTGGTAGAAACATACTGATAGCAGGACTTTTAGTACATTAGGTCAGGAGAGTTTTATTTATGGGCCAGACTCCAAAGCCTACAGATCTAGACTATCTGTTCATAACACCATCAATCATCATTCTTTCCTTCTTCAAACTGGCAGTGTGAGGACATAGCACATGATCAGTACATCATGAGGAGCCCTGCTTATAATATATAAACCCTAGACTTAAAGCTCTGATAGACCCGAATGCTACTGTTATAGAATATGTGGCAAACAGGGAAGTGCTATATATGTCCATTTCAAGGCCACTTCAATTGTACCTTCATAGTCATTTTGAGTCAAATTTGGATACCACAATATACTAAATTCACTGTGGGGTCTTATCTTTACCTAAGTACTATCTTTTACTTCAGGCATGATTTCTGTGACGATTCAGATAGAGTACAAGGACATACTCTTGTCTAAGTTTTATCTCTGAGATAGGAAAATAAAAAGATCCTCACAATATCATGTGAAAAATTTGATAAATTTCCTTCAACATCACTTTCAAAAAGTTATTCATTAAGGATCTACTATTGCCAGACATTTGTGCTGTACACTAGATGTCAAGTAAACAGTCAGTTTTCCCATATAGCATCAGTCTAGAAGTTAACTTGTTAACACCCACAAATATACACAATTGGCTCTCCATATTCATAGGAGAAAAAGAAGTTAACTTGTTAACACCCACAAATATACACAATTGGCTCTCCATATTCATAGGTTCCACATCTGTAGATTCAGTTAACCACAGAGAAGCCAGTTCATTCCAATTGTTATGAAATGGAGGAAGTAGCTCCCCAAAAGAGAGATGTTAAGGAAGTTTACTTATATATTTTTCTTCTCCTCTATATCTGATGCAAATACTATTACTTATAAGTAATCTACAGATTTAAAGTATATGGAAGGATATGTGTAAGTTATATGCAATACTATGCCATTTTATAATAGGGACTTGAGCAACCAAGGATTTTGGTACTGTAGGGGATTCTGGAACAAATCTCCATGGATACTGAGTGACAACTATAATTTTAGATCAGGCAAGGGTGAGGAAGTAATAAAGGAATGTCTCTGAGGAAATGATAATGAAGGAAAAACTAAAGTACATGTGGGAGGAACTATTCAACTAATCTGGTTTCAGAATCTACTCTTCTTTGAAAACTGTTTTCAGTTGCTTATCCTGTTGCTTACACTGTTATTCAGTTTTTCTTTTCCTTACTTATCCTATTGGTTGACTTTTAGTGAAATGTGATGACACTACTGATGTTCCTTAATGAAAATAACACTAATTGCCTTTTTTTTTCTTTTTTTCCTTTTTTTTTGCTATACGGCACGTGCGCTCACCAGACAGACAGAAAGAGACAGAGAGACAGAAAGTGAGAAATCACCCCCCAGGGGGGATGGCCACGCCGCAATCCCTTCTCTTCCATTTTCCTCTCGGGACCTTGGGCACGCATGCACACACACCGGGCGTGAGTTTGAAGCCACCGGGTCCGGGATGCGAACCACGGTCAACTATGTGGGAGTCCAGCGACATAGCCATTACGCTAACTGCTGGTCCCAACACTATTTGCTTTTGTGATTACTTTGTCTTGGCTATCTTTATGTTTTTCTGACTACTCTGTAAGACTCTTCTATAGCCCTCTTCCTTCTCAACCAGACTGCCAAGTCATATCCTGTTTGTTTATATTTTGCAGGCCCTTAATGAGTGATCTCTTCTCTTTCTATGAATTCTATTTCTATACCCTTAAGATCCCCAAATCTGGATCTTCATTCATATCTCAGCTTTAAATGCATAAGTTCCACTGTCTGATGAATATCTCCTTCTTTATAACCCAGAGACATCTCAAATTCAAAAATTCCAAAACTTAATTTATAATACAACTTAAACCTATTCTTGTTGCTGTTGCCTATCTTCTTTATTATAAAATCATCTATTTTACTCTTCAGCTAGGAAAGTGAAATGTATCTCAACTCTTTCATATTGCTCCTCATATTCACCAGATTTTCTCTATTCCTATCGCATACTCTTAATTCAGGCCCTACTAATTGCTTATGTAAATTATTTTAAATATTTCTCCCTGTTTTAGTGTGTGTGTGTGTGTGTGTGTGCGTGTGTGTCCATTCCATTATGTCCTTTTCAGTACCATCATTTACCATTTTAAAACAATTACTAGGTCATTCTTGGATGGGTCCCTAATAACACACCAGCAAGCACAAATATTTTATCATGATGTTAAGGCAATTTACAGTCTGGCCTCATTCTCTTTTCTAAAGCCTAATTTCCTGCTGCTGTTTCCCAGCTATTTTTGTCATCCCAAATACCATCTTAAAAACACATTCTGCATGCTCTTTATTCTGTATGCTTGCATATGTGTTGTTTTATCTAACTGGAATGCCCTTCCCGTTCTTCCACCTACCAAACACATGCTCATCTTCCATTAAGCTGCATACTTATTTCTTGTGCAATATGAACTCATCTATTTTAGTCAAAGCTAGTTAATTTCTCTTATGTGCTCACATAATGCTTGGCTCATACTTTTATTTTAGTAATTACATTACAGTATTGTGATTGATTATTTGTATATCATTCTCCCTGACTAGGCTTTTCAAGAAGGCAGGAACTAGGTTTTATTCACATCTGACTACACAGTGTTGAGTGTATTAACTGATTCCTAAACTGAATTGTGTTTAGTTATCTATTCATTTTTAAAATTAATCATCTCAATCAACAAGAATTACTATTTATTGAATGCATACCGTATGCCAGGGGCTGAATTAGGCATTACAGAAACATTATTTTATTTATTTTTCCCCAACAACACCAAGAAGTAGATGTTACTTCTGTTTTAAATAAAATAATTAAGGCTATAGTGAAATCATTTGTCCACACATATCAGTAATCGAGCCAAAATTCAAACCAAGGTTTTACATAGTTCATATAATATATTTACTTTACATAGCTCATATTCTTTCTCTTCTGTAGCTATTACCTGCCCTCCTTACAAATAACTATAAGAAATTTAAAACCCATCAGGTGAGTGTCATATGGTCTAATGGTGAAAAAAATCTTTCTCCTAGAATATTCAGTGTATTATCAGAATCTTACAGGAGTATTATTTTGACATTGGTTATTTTTCACTGTCTATGCACTACTCTTTTTTTTTTTTTTGAGAGGTTTTTGCTATAGGGCGCGTGCGCTCGCCAGACAGACAGAGAGAGACATAGAGACAGAAAGCGAGAAATCACCCCCCAGGGGGGATGGTCATGCCGCAATCCCTTCTCCTCCATTCTCCTCTCGGGATCCTGGGCACACACATACACGTGCCCGGCGTGAGTTTTAAGCCACCAGGTCCGGGACGTGAACCGCGGTCAACTACGTGGGAGTCCAGCAACATAGCCATTACACTAACTGCTGGTTCCCTGCACTACTCTTTAATATAAAGAATTAATCATATAAAGTACAATATTTAATTTTCACTGGATATATATATATATGCGTGTGTGTGTGTGTGTATCACACAAAGAGCACTCTATTTGTTTAAGTATGATTTTTCCTAAAATAGGATTACTTAATATTTGTGATACTAATTAAGAACTTTAAAATGGGAATGTACTTCGTAAACGATTGTGTACAATTGTATATCCTGAATGCACTTGTAAATACTTCCTTAGTGAGTTTTAACTTAAGTTGTTCAACTGGCTAAAAGTAATTTTACCAGTTGAGTTTTAACTCTTTTAACTTGTCATTGGGAACTAAAACAATGAATTCAAGGAAGGAAGAAAATATCATGAGAATTATGTTATTTAGGGCTGGCTTATGGCATAGTGGTTAAGATATCTAGATCCCAGAGAGTTAACTGAATGGTTTGAGTCCCTCATCTTGCAGCATGAAGAGTACACTGGGAGCATATGCATGCATGTCCAAAATTCCAAAATGAGGGAGAAATAGAGAAGAGATTAACAGCATAAGCATCCCCCATAGGGGGGTGCTTTTTTACCAACCACCCTATTACTTTCTGGCAAGCACAATGTGTCATCTAGTAAAAATTACAGAAAAAAAAAATTAAAGGAAGGAAAAAGAAAAAAAAATAAAAAGAAGAGAAAAAACAGAAAATCAGGGTTTTTTTTTTCTACTTAAAATTACTAAGTAATTAGGAAAGTCATGATGTATTTTCCTATGTTTTTCTATGCAAAAATGCATCATGACTTTTCTGATTACCTTATAAAAAGAAGAAAAAAGAGGAAAAGAATAAAAGGGAAAAGAGAGGAGTTTCCTTTTCTACCAGTTTTATGTCTTTACCAGTGCACACAGAAGGTCAACTGCTTCCAAGATCAGTTCCTGATGACCAATGCGACTGACCCCCAGATCTTCTAGCTCCTGATGTGTAATGCGCAGCAGTTGGTCTCCACTGATCTTCTCCCTCTCAAAGTTCTTAATATACTGCTGCAAACAGTCATCGAGACCTATAAAAATAAAAGTATGGAAGACCAGAACTAAAACATAGCTGAAATAAACAAATTATGATGATAGAGAATAGAAGTGTTAACTTCCACCATGTCACATGATAAAGTCATTTTAACTCTGAACTAGTCCCAATTATCCACCTTTTCTTAACCTATACATGGGCTGCGGAGGGAAAATATAATTTCACCATATTCCTAGTATCAATAGTTTGGTTCCTATTTGCCTTTTCCTCAGCAAATACTGAAAATCTTTATCTCCTGTCTCTTCTCTGAGCAGCTCACCTTGCAGCCTATTTCATAAAGAATGCTAACAGGCAGGTTCTCCTACTTTCAAATTTATCTGCATCACACTCT